>NW_027362764.1:40493854-40691019 GCF_046119375.1 Phyllobates terribilis | reverse complement strand
CTATATACGGTATATATTTTTTTCACCAATTCATGCATTTTCTTCATTACATACTACAGACAATGTAATTTCTCTATCAATTTATTTTATACACATTTTTATATATAAAAACTCTGCCTGGCCCTGGTGGTTTAATTAAAAAAAAAAAAAAGACACTAAACAAGCAAAAAAGAGAACAACCAAACTTAAAGGGAACCGGTCACCAGGGCAGATGTGGTCGGACGTTGATATTATTTTATTCCCACTGGTTCTGTGAGTTTTCCATTATTGTTATAAACTTGCCATAAGTTTTTTTTCATAGTTTTACCAAGGGGGCGGAGCTGACAAGATCCTCCAGGGCGCGTTTTAGGCTGTTCTGCATAATTGCCCGGTGATCACTGCCCCCCAGGTAAAGTCCAGCAACCACATGGCGGATTAAGAAAAGAAAATGGCATAGTGGAGCAGCGGGAACCAATTAAGTACAAAGATTAGCCACTTCTGATCTGGTGACAGGTTTTCTTTAAACCTATAGTGCTCTATACTAAGAGCATCAATCACACATATACTTTACACTACAAGCTCCACCGATCATAAATTATTTCCTCCATGACACAGTAAAGACTGTAAAAGTCTTAGTCCAGGTCTATTCGGACAATGACCATAAATTACTGCAGTGTAAAATGTAGCACATGCCTCTGTGGCATTCTGCAGGATAGTATATGGGCCGTGTTAATGGGCTCTGACAAATGATAACACGGGGATAATTTACACATATTCCCATGTTCTATGTATAAACTGCCAAGAGGCGACAGCTCCGAGCGATGCCAAGACCCGGGCGCACTTACATTCTGAAATATTAGACGCTCCACTCTGTGGAAACCAAATTCATAGTCAGAAATGGAAAACTTTAGCAGAACAACTGCGCAATAAACAAAACAATTATTTTATAGGATGGCGGCATTACTCACTAATGATACTCTGACTCCTTTTTGGAAAAAGAAGAAGAAAGAAGAAAGAAGGAGGAAGGAGGAAGGAGGAAGGAGGAAGGAGGAAGGAGGAAGGAGGAAGGAGGAAGGAGGAAGGAGGAAGGAGGAAGGAGGAAGGAGGAAGGAGGAAGGAGGAAGGAGGAAGGAGGAAGGAAGAAGGAAGAAGGAAGAAGGAAGAAGGAAGAAAGAAGAAAGAAGAAAATATTATGTTATAACTTCCAATTTCAGCCCCCTCACCAACAGCATGATCCAAGCAACACACCATCATCATCGGAGCTCAGCTAGAATCAGAAGAACAAGAACAGTAGTAATACAGCAACCATGAGGAAACACAAAACCACATGTATCTTATGGAGCAGTATTATAGTAGTTATATTCTTGTACATAGGGAGCAGTATTATAGTAGTTATATTCTTGTACATAGGGGCAGTGTTATAGTAGCTATATTCTTGTACATAGGAGCAGTATTATAGTAGTTATATTCTTGTACATAGGGGGCAGTATTATAGTAGTTATATTCTTGTACATAGGGGGCAGTATTATAGTAGTTATATTCTTGTACATAAGGGCAGTATTATAGTAGTTATATTCTTGTACATAGGGGCAGTGTTATAGTAGTTATATTCTTGTACATAGGGGGCAGTATTATAGTAGTTATATTCTTGTACATAGGAGCAGTATTATAGTAGTTATATTCTTGTACATAGGGGCAGTATTATCGTAGTTATATTCTTGTACATAGGGGCAGTATTATAGTAGTTATATTCTTGTACATAGGGGGCTGTATTATAGTAGCTATATTCTTGTATATAGGAGCAGTATTATAGTAGTTATATTCTTGTACATAGGAGCAGTATTATAGTAGTTATATTCTTGTATATAGGAGCAGTATTATAGTAGTTATATTCTGGTACATAAGAACCTGAATAAATCCTATGGGCTGGAGACCAAGTAAAAATGAGCATAATCATTACAACTTGACAGCTTCTTTGATGAATTTATATTTATTCACACCAAGAAGCTAAAATGAATGCATTTTTTTTTTTTTTTTTTTTTTTACGTCCCCACACTTTTACCGTAAGGTATATCATGAATATATCTGCATAATCATGTAGGGGGATCATCAGTAACACTCTCACTATAATCGCCGATAGGAGTTACAACCTTTTTCTGTTATTTCAGGGTGTGATAATTTTTCCCCTTTACACAACTTGTGATTTGCTCATTTCATTCTTGCGCTAAAAATATCCAGCATTTATCAGATTCTCATCAATTTCCTCAGGTCTTATCCTTGGAAATCTGCCCCCACCTCCACCCCCATCCCACCCCAATGCAACATGGTGTTCACTAGGACCCTGCAGAGAACTGATGGGAAGATGACACATTCTTGTATTCAATAAATCTGAGACAAATCCCCATTTTCTGAATGCATTTACTTTTTTTTTTACTCCAATGCAGACCCAATAACAGGTTTTATGTTCTTCCAGAGAGTCAAATTCACCCTTTTTTTTTTTTTTTTTTTTTTTTTTACAAAATTCTCCATAATTGATTGATATTGGAATCTTAAAGCTGCAGCAGCAAATGCGTGCGACTTTACTTGTCATTTCAGGCGTACTGTCCTTTTAAGAAACAGAGCAGCAAGTTTATAAAGGCAAAATTCTATAAAGCCTATCCCTGTACGGAGCCGGCAGGTAATGGATGTCAGCTTTAATGGTGGATCCAGACCTCTGAGTGTACACAAAGCAGCACATGCAAACGTTAACTGTCTCCGCAAACATTAACACTGCGCCGTGTAAAGACAACGCCGAGCTGTGCTTGACATGAATAAAGCAAACTGTATCTCCAAGCTGCGGGTAATTAGCACTTACAGGGGTAGAAACACCCTTAAGATGTCATTGATGAACAAGAAGAAATGACGTAGCTCCAGAGATAAAACTCAAAGCTGACATTTCAGAAGAAGCCGTCCAGTCTGTACACGAGGAATATCATCGATCCAGGCCATTAGATCACTTGTATCCTGCATTTATTAATCACCACTTTCTAATTTTCAGTTGACTCTGAGCTGGTGTGCAGATTAGCTGTTATGATGTCTCCCATAGACATGTAGCGCATAAACAGGACATCATACAGCAGTATCGATCAGTGTAGCTGGGAATCCAGCTCTGGTGGGAGAAAAGCACTTACTAGAAAGCAGCGGCAGCAGTCTCTCTAACTCTGTCAGTCTGGCTTTCTCTAGTCTCTCCAGTTGGTATGTATATCATGTTCAGAAGCAGCATGAAGGAAATTATACATCAGTACTGAGCAGTGTAGCTGGGAATCCAGCTCTAGTGTGAGATAAGCACTTACTAGAAAGCAGCGGCTGCAGTCTCTCTTAACTCTCTGTCAGTCTGCCTCTCTCTAGTCTCTCCAGTCTGTATGTAGAACATGTTCAGAAGCAGCACGGAGGAAATTATACATCAGTACTGAGCAGTGTAGCTGGGAATCCAGCTCTAGTGTGAGATAAGCACTTACTAGAAAGCAGCAGCAACAGTCTCTCTCTCTGTCAGTGTGCCTCTCTCTAGTCACTCCAGTCTGTAATCATGTTCAGAAGCAGAATGAAGGAAATGATACATCAGTACTGAGCAGTGTAGCTGGGAATCCAGCTCTAGTGTGAGATAAGCACTTACTAGAAAGCAGCAGCAACAGTCTCTCTCTCTCTGTCAGTGTGCCTCTCTCTAGTCACTCCAGTCTGTAATCATGTTCAGAAGCAGAATGAAGGAAATGATACATCAGTACTGAGCAGTGTAGCTGGGAATCCAGCTCTAGTGTGAGATAAACACTTACTAGAAAGCAGCAGTCTCTCTAACTCTGTCAGTCTGCCTTCCCTCCATAGACTTTAATAGACAGCTGTAATCTGATAATGCAGTGAAGAGACAGTCCTCTATACTTGACAAAAATAAGTTTTGAGAGTCGATATCAGGAGGCAGGGAGAAGGAGAAGTGGCTCTTAAGTCAAGAAAAAGAGCATATTTTTCTGATCGGATATATTACAAGGTTCCTTAACTTGCAACTACAAATGCAAAAAGGAATTTATTTTTAAAAAGCTGTGTACTGCAGCACTTGTGTATGTACACGAGGAAGAACACTGTTTCTAGCCATTATATATATTTCTGCAGCCTCTATTTCTAATTTTCAGTTATCTTGGAGCTGGCGTGCAGACTAGCTGCTATGTCGTTTCTCATAGACATGAGGGATTCCTGCTCTCCTGTGTAGCACATAAACCGGACATTATACAGCAGTACTGAGCAGTGTAGTTGGAAATCCAGCTCTAGTGTGAGATAAACACTTACTAGAAAGCAGCGGCAGCAGTCTCTCTAACTCTCTATCAGTCTGCCTCTCACTAGTCTCTCCAGTCTGTATGTAGAACATGTTCAGAAGCAGCATGGAGGAAATTATACATCAGCACTGAGCAGTGTAACTGTGAATCCAGCATTGGGATCAGTTAGCTAGAATCTGCACAATCAGTTTCTCTGCATCTCACACTTCTGTAATCCTAATACTGTAGTGACAGATTCATTTTAGCACTTTTTCAGAGTGAATGAAGAGTTCATGTGGCAATGAGAGGAGGAGATGTGGCTCATAAGTGGAGAAAAAAAAAAAAAAAAAAAGGAGCACTTTCCTCTAAGATATAAACATTTCTTACATTCAATTGCATTAGGTCCTAACATGCGCAGCTAAAATTGTTGCAGATATTAGAAAAATTAATTCATTTTACCTATTAAAATAAGTATTTTGTGTGTGTTCTAATAAACCCATACACTGCAGAACTCTGCTTCTTTCAAGGAAGGACCCACAGCAGTGTTCATCCCGAGCCTCCTGGTTCACGAATAGTACGCTAGGTCTACAGTGCGGACTGACATTAGGAAACAGGGAGCAGAAATAGGATAAGAGTGTGGATGTCATTAAGGGCAGTTCCTTACACTCAATGTCCGCTAGATTCTAGGTGTCTAGGGAATATTAGGGTTAGTGCTGTGATCCCAGCATAATGTTAAAGGGACCAAAATCACAGTGGTCTGCAGCCTGACACTATCGCACTACAACCCCCAGCATGTCCTGCTCATCATCACTGGGATGTTCTCTATGTTATTGCTTTTTTTCTACTGACTGAATTTGAGAACTACTACTACTTCTTTCAAGGTTTTTGCAGCATTTTTGAGAATGTGCAAAATGCACAGCAATCAGGTTTGGCTGTTTTTTTTTTTATTTTGCAACATTTTTTTGCTGTGTTTCTTGGCGAGGAAAACTAAAACTTTTAGAAACATGTTCTGTAGACAAAACCACACATTTAATCCACAACCCCACAAAAAAAAAAAAAAAAGCTAAAAAAAAAAAACAGCAAAAACTTGACTTTTGAATGCAGCGTTTTTTACTGAAAAAAGAACAGGTTTTGGCTGTAACAAGAAAAAAAAAAAAAAAAGCCGCTGCATGTGAACATAGCCTTAAAGCGTCTCTCAGAGCAGATACAAAGGTTGCGATACTATTCTGAAGTCTAAAACTAAATGTATCGATCTAGTTCGGAATGTGATCTGCTGTGTATCCAGATGTAGCAGAGCTGGATAAGTCATTATACTTTTCGGAGATGCATTACTTGTGTAGTTGTAATATAAAAAAAAAAACAAGTTATAGTTTGGGATAGGACAGTGAAAAGGGACAAACTCAACTCTGCTACATCTGTATAATACTCTGTTATCTGAATGTAAATCTGCAGTCATTTTACAACACAAAATAAGCTTTGCTACATTCGAATCATGAGACTGAAAACCTCAGCTCTGCTATCTTTGTGTAGTTGTTAGTGCCAGAGGACAACCTCAGCTCTGCTATCTTTGTGTAGTTGTTAGTGCCAGAGGACAATTTCAGCTCTGCTACATTAGTCGGGAAATAATGACAGACTCCACTCCGCTCCATCTCGATCACAAGTTGTACTAAATGATGCAGATGTAGCAGAGCCGCGTCAGTTATAAGCGACAGACTCGGCTCTGCTACATCGGACAAGCTCAGCTCGAACCACAAGGACTTAGCGCAGGTTTAAAGACCATTGAAGTTATTACTGTAATTCGCAGCGGCGCACTGAAGATTAATGAGAATTTAAGGCACAACCACAAACCTCCGCAATAAAATCACCATTGAGCTGCAGAGACATAAAATATCCTTCAAGGCTTCTTCAAGAAAAAGAAGTAGGAACTCTCCATCTCTCTTACGGTCAGCGGCAATATGGGGTACACAATAAGGAATGCGGGGGAGACCCCAATCTCTGGCTGCTCAGTGCCCCTTCTACAAGGTTGATGTGAACCCCCCCCCCCCATCTTCACCAAAACAGTAGCAACACAATTTGTCACAAGGAAACCATCAGCAAGCAGCTTGCAATGATTTTTTTTTCCCTTAGACCCCACCTACTGCACAGGAACAAAGTAAGGGCCCCGCTCCAAGACTGCACATTCACAAGCCCATGTGACACCCACAGGTCGGGTGGGAGACGTCCAGTGCTGGCTCCAAAGAGAAAAGGACCCCTCGTTCAAGTTGTCAGAGGCGGATTATAATCAGGGCGGGACCACGGCCTGAACAGTAACAGACCCCATCATGGAGAGTGGTGTATAGTGGTGACCCCCACTGTGTATCATGTGCAAGCGAGACACAGAATTCAAGATAAGGTCCAAATATACAAAAAGGATAGCACACGTCAAGTTTATAGCGAGAGAGCGAGCGATAGAGAAAGGAGAGCGAGCGAGAAAGAGAAAAAGAAAGGAGAGCGAGCGAGCGAGAAAGAGAAAAAGAAAAGAGAGCGAGCAAGAGAAAAAGAAAGGAGAGCGAGCGAGAAAGAGAAAAAGAAAGGAGAGCGAGCGAGAAAGAGAAAAAGAAAGAGAAAAAGAAAAGAGCGAGAAAGAGAAAAAGAAAGGAGAACGAGCGAGAAAGAGAAAAAGAAAGAGAAAAAGAAAGGAGAGCGAGCGAGAAAGAAAAAGAAAGGAGAGCGAGCGAGAAAGAGAAAAAGAAAGGAGAGCGAGCGAGAAAGAGAAAAAGAAAGGAGAGCGAGCGAGCGAAAAAGAGAAAAAGAAAAGAGCGAGAAAGAGAAAAAGAAAGGAGAACGAGCGAGAAAGAGAAAAAGAAAGAGAAAAAGAAAGGAGAGCGAGCGAGAAAGAAAAAGAAAGGAGAGCGAGCGAGAAAGAGAAAAAGAAAGGAGAGCGAGCGAGCGAAAAAGAGAAAAAGAAAAGAGCGAGAAAGAGAAAAAGAAAGGAGAACGAGCGAGAAAGAGAAAAAGAAAGAGAAAAAGAAAGGAGAGCGAGCGAGAAAGAAAAAGAAAGGAGAGCGAGCGAGAAAGAGAAAAAGAAAGGAGAGCGAGCGAGCGAGAAAGAGAAAAAGAAAGGAGAGCGAGCGAGAAAGAGAAAAAGAAAGGAGAGCGAGCGAGAAAGAGAAAAAGAAAGGAGAGCGAGCGAGAAAGAGAAAAAGAAAGGAGAGCGAGCGAGAAAGAGAAAAAGAAAGGAGAGCGAGCAAGAGAAAAAGAAAGGAGAGCGAGCAAGAGAAAAAGAAAGGAGAGCGAGCAAGAGAAAAAGAAAGGAGAGCGAGCGAGCGAGAAAGAGAAAAAGAAAGAAAAAGAAAAGAGAGCGAGAAAGAGAAAAAGAAAGGAGAGCGAGCGAGAAAGAGAAAAAGAAAGGAGAGCGAGCGAGCGAAAAAGAGAAAAAGAAAAGAGCGAGAAAGAGAAAAAGAAAGGAGAACGAGCGAGAAAGAGAAAAAGAAAGAGAAAAAGAAAGGAGAGCGAGCGAGAAAGAAAAAGAAAGGAGAGCGAGCGAGAAAGAGAAAAAGAAAGGAGAGCGAGCGAGCGAAAAAGAGAAAAAGAAAAGAGCGAGAAAGAGAAAAAGAAAGGAGAACGAGCGAGAAAGAGAAAAAGAAAGAGAAAAAGAAAGGAGAGCGAGCGAGAAAGAAAAAGAAAGGAGAGCGAGCGAGAAAGAGAAAAAGAAAGGAGAGCGAGCGAGCGAGAAAGAGAAAAAGAAAGGAGAGCGAGCGAGAAAGAGAAAAAGAAAGGAGAGCGAGCGAGAAAGAGAAAAAGAAAGGAGAGCGAGCGAGAAAGAGAAAAAGAAAGGAGAGCGAGCGAGAAAGAGAAAAAGAAAGGAGAGCGAGCAAGAGAAAAAGAAAGGAGAGCGAGCAAGAGAAAAAGAAAGGAGAGCGAGCAAGAGAAAAAGAAAGGAGAGCGAGCGAGCGAGAAAGAGAAAAAGAAAGAAAAAGAAAAGAGAGCGAGAAAGAGAAAAAGAAAGGAGAGCGAGCGAGCGAAAAAGAAAGGAGAGCGAGAAAGAGAAAAAGAAAGGAGAGCGAGAAAGAGAAAAAGAAAGGAGAGCGAGAAAGAGAAAAAGAAAGAGAAAAAGAAAAGAGCGAGAAAGAAAAAGAAAGAAAAAGAAAGGAGAGCGAGAAAGAGAAAAAGAAAGGAGAGCGAGCGAGAAAGAGAAAAAGAAAGAGAAAAAGAAAGGAGAGCGAGCGAGAAAGAGAAAAAGGAGAGCGAGCGAGCGAAAAAGAGAAAAAGAAAGAAAAAGAAAGGAGAGCGAACGAGCGAAAAAGAGAAAAAGAAAGAGAAAAAGAAAGGAGAGCGAGAAAGAGAAAAAGAAAGGAGAGCGAGAAAGAGAAAAAGAAAGGAGAGCGAGAAAGAGAAAAAGAAAAGAGCGAGAAAGAAAAAGAAAGAAAAAGAAAGGAGAGCGAGAAAGAGAAAAAGAAAGGAGAGCGAGCGAGAAAGAGAAAAAGAAAGAGAAAAAGAAAGGAGAGCGAACGAGAAAGAGAAAAAGGAGAGCGAGCGAAAAAGAGAAAAAGAAAGAAAAAGAAAGGAGAGCGAACGAGCGAAAAAGAGAAAAAGAAAGAGAAAAAGAAAGGAGAGCGAGAAAGAGAAAAAGAAAGGAGAGCGAGAAAGAGAAAAAGAAAGGAGAGCGAGAAAGAGAAAAAGAAAGGAGAGCGAGAAAGAGAAAAAGAAAGGAGAGCGAGAAAGAGAAAAAGAAAGGAGAGCGAGAAAGAGAAAAAGAAGGAGAAAAAGAAAGAAGGAGAAAAAGAAAGAAGGAGAAAAAGAAAGAAAGCGCAAAGGAAAGAGGGAACGAGAGTAAGCGCGAGAGAAAGAGACAACGAAAGAGAAAGAGGGAACAAGCGAAAGAATAAGGGAACAAAAGTTTACATCTGTCAGTATCAGCTGGGACATGTAGTTTCACAATATGTGACAATAATACAAATTATATAAATGTAATTAACAAATACAAAAATCTATACAATTCCTGTGGCTTAAAAAAAAAAAAATCATAAAACTTTGTTCCAGATGATTTCCTTCATGTCACCACTGATACAGAAGAAGACTGAGCTCTCTGCCTCCTGCGGCCGCCCCCTCTGTGGACCGTTCTGATAATGCACAGAACGTAATAAGGGAATATGTAAAAATTACAAAGTAACAGAGAAATATCGACATCAATGAGGCCCCAGATCAGGACAGGAGGGGCCCCGGCAGCAGGTCAGGACAGGAGGGGCCCCGGCAGCAGGTCAGGACAGGAGGGGCCCCGGCAGCAGGTCAGGACAGGAGGGGCCCCGGCAGCAGGTCAGGACAGGAGGGGCCCCGGCAGCAGGTCAGGACAGGAGGGGCCCCGGCAGCAGGTCAGGACAGGAGGGGCCCCGGCAGCAGGTCAGGACAGGAGGGGCCCCGGCAGCAGGTCAGGACAGGAGGGGCCCCGGCAGGTTTCCACCCTCATTCCAAGTGCACTATTGCTTCCTGTTCACTGCAACAAGTGAGACCAATGAGGGTCCTGGTGCCCATTTACCCAAAGTGCTTACAAGGGGAGGAACAGGGTAAAACTAGCAAAGGACACAACTCCTATGAAGAGGGGATGGTATGAGCTGCACAGGGGGGTATGCCAAATTTTGCAATGGGGCATCCTCTCTACATTCACATTAGTCCAGCTATTCAGTCATGGTCCCAAGACCGGACACCGGCAAAGAAAAGATGTAAAGGAGGCAGGTGTACCAGAGACACCTACAGACACGATGGGTTAAACTGGCGATCACCTCTGCTACATCTGTCCATATAAACACAGTGATTTGCAGATGGCAGAGAACGCCGGACTCCATTCATTTCAGGTTTGCTTCATTACTCAGAATACAAATCACTTGAGAAAAAGTTCAAGCTGCAGGTACTAGCAGAGTAATGGCGGTACACCGAGGAGGTGGGGTACTCACAGTTATCAGCCTGGTAGTCTGGAACAAACTGCTCATCATTGTCCGGCACCTGAGCTGTAAAAAATGGGAAAGACAAGAAAGTTATGTTAAAAATTTAAAAAAAAAAAAAAAAATGACAAGTAAATAAATAATCAAGAAGCAATAGAGCAAAAAGAGATAGATATCGGACACAGCAGCGACTGGCAGCAATGCGTTATCTGTGGTTTTACATAGGACTGCTAATAAACAATCATTTCAGCTCTGCTACATCCGCACATTCCTCTGTAGAATTCATACATATATATATTACACAGACACGTATTATTCCACTTTGAGCACTTGGTAAATCACAAACAGCGGAACATCCATCTGTAGATCCCCGGCCGGCGTTGAATCCACCGATTGTGCGTGTATGTAAATCAGCCATTGTGCTTTGTATCCGCGAGCGATCGGATGGAATCGCTGGGTATTTAGACAGTAAAATAAAGGGTCATTGTGCCAATCAGTAACGGTACTAATGTTTTCGCATTAAGAGATACGGGAGAATCTTATGGAGTCTGACAAAGACACATGACCTAAAGTTTTCAGAAAGTTTCCAGGAATTAAGAGACATTCTAGGAAACGTTTCACTAAAACGCTTTGTCCAGTGCACTGATGGGACGATGAAATCTCAGTTTCAAGCCTTTGAGTCCTCAAGGTGCAGCTTTCAGAACATGCTGGGGGTTGTAGTCATAGATACATATGAAAAATAGATATGGGAAAGGGAGATGCTGTAACCTGCTGGGAGTTGTAGTTTTACAGAAGGATAGATAGACGGACTGATAGACGGACTGATAGACGGACTGATAGACGGACTGATAGACGGACTGATAGACGGACTGATAGACGGACTGATAGACGGACATACAATATAGATATATGACACAGATACCATACATAGATGCCAATCTCTCATATATACACACACAAGGTATAGATACATATGATAGAAAGATAAAATAAGAGATATAAACAGATGGGAAATATAGAAGAAAATAAATATAATAGATGGAAAATCGATAGATACAATATAATTCTAGAAGGAGGAGAAGAAGAAGATGAAGAAGTTTTACACAAGCAAAAGAAGAAAGAAAAAGTGCTATAATCCAGGAGGACATTTTGGGAAATGCCACTGAGCATTTGAATGACAGATCCGAGTAATGCAAACAAGTCATTAGTACGTCCATGGCACAAACAGAGTTAATGCTGCCAAATGGTCTCTGCTACATCATCCTTGGATTACACAGCCATCAATCACCATAATGAGAAGAAAAAGCAGAGGAGACCAATATAAACCCTTTATTCTCTGTACTCCTTAAAGGGACAGTAAACCGAAACTTTTCTATTTTCTGTGTGGACGGATGCAATCTATTGTCTTTGTTATCAGCCATTTATAATGGAAGGAAGTACAGAGAAGTCCCCCAACCTCTTCTTTATATCACAAATCTCCAGTTCTGAGAACCTGCAGAGACATTTATGTCCATAGCGGAGGCTGATATGAGGTTCGTACAACACCTCTACAGTCAATGCCCCCCCCAAAGAAAAGGCCGTATATTACAATAGTCAGCGCAATATAGGTGGAAACCAAGTCACTATACAAGACTCCCATTATACCGCCATAGGCTCCCATTATACCGCCATAGGCTCCCATTATACCGCCATAGGCTCCCATTATACCACCATAGGCTCCCATTACATCATCATAGGCTTCCATTACACGGCCATAGGTTCCCATTATACCACCATAGGCTCCCATTACATCATCACAAACTCCCATTATACCGCCATAGGCTCCCATTATACCGCCATAGGCTCCCATTACACGGCCATAGGTTCCCATTATACCACCATAGGCTCCCATTATACCGCCATAGGCTCCCATTATACCGCCATAGGCTCCCATTATACCGCCATAGGCTCCCATTACATGGCCATAGGCTCCCATTATACCGCCATAGGCTCCCATTATACCACCATAGGCTCCCATTATACCACCATAGGCTCCCATTATACCACCATAGGCTCCCATTATACCGCCATAGGCTCCCATTATACCGCCATAGGCTCCCATTATACCGCCATAGGCTCCCATTATACCACCATAGGCTCCCATTATACCGCCATAGGCTCCCATTATACCGCCATAGGCTCCCATTATACCGCCATAGGCTCCCATTATACCACCATAGGCTCCCATTATACCGCCATAGGCTCTCATTACATCACAGTACATACTGGAAGCCTATGGTGGGCAAAGACAATTCAAGCGGCCATAATCTGGTCATATTATAATGTATATTTTAAGCCTGAAAGACCCAAATTCTCATGCTTGTACTGATCCAAGCGTCTCAGCAGAATCGTGGCTGGTACCAATCTTGTATCCATAAAAGAGAAGCCACTTACCCGAATTCTCTACTGTCAGAACCATTCACCCAAACCAACCAGACAGGGATTTTACATAGGACAGAGATAAGCGGCTGCCATACTGTCTCTGGTGCTGCTTATCCCCTCGACCCACTAAAAAACTGTAGGATTTTCAAGTAATTACCTAATGTCTACTGCCACCGTCACTTAACTTCTAGAACATTCAGACCAAAGATAGGGAAAATTACACCCAGAGTCAAGAAAACTAAAGAACAACTCGCCACCACCCGGGGCACTGACGAAACGTTATCAGCTCCAACCCTGCAGCTCACAAAGGGTTAAACAAAGCACATATTGCGTCTATTGTATATCATGGGAAACCAATTAGACATAGGGGTATCCCCGCCCCCCTAAAAAAAGGGTGGGGAGGGGGGACAGCATTAAGAACAAGATGCAACCAATTAAAGTCAGAAGGGTAGAATGAGGGCGGGGGGGGGGGGGTCCGAGAGAGGGGACCCCTGGGTTGGTAGACCCCCCTCGAGTACACAATGTCCCTTCCAAGATTGATGGGTTTTCCCATTGAAATGAGCCATGATGTTCATTTCCTCCAAACGCTACCAAAGCAGCATTCAAAAGAGAAGAAGTAGCCGCTATCCTGCAAAAGATGGAAACATCAAAAGCTGGAGGGTCTCAAGGGTTAAATTTAAAAAAAAAATGCAGCAACTTGTGCCAGGCGATACATGGGGATACAGGCATCCACAGACTGGTATACAGATGCTTCCGTGCTGCAGAGACCCTGATACATGGGGATACAGGCATCCACAGACTGGTATACGGATGCTTCTGTGCTGCAGAGACCCTGATACATGGGGATACAGGCATCCACAGACTGGTATACAGATGCTTCCGTGCTGCAGAGACCCTGATACATGGGGATACAGGCATCCACAGACTGGTATACAGATGCTTCCGTGCTGCAGAGACCCTGATACATGGGGATACAGGCATCCACAGACTGGTATACAGATGCTTCTGTGCTGCAGAGACCCTGATACATGGGGATACAGGCATCCACAGACTGGTATACGGATGCTTCTGTGCTGCAGAGACCCTGATACATGGGGATACAGGCATCCACAGACTGGTATACAGATGCTTCCGTGCTGCAGAGACCCTGATACATGGGGATACAGGCATCCACAGACTGGTATACAGATGCTTCCGTGCTGCAGAGACCCTGATACATGGGGATACAGGCATCCACAGACTGGTATACGGATGCTTCCGTGCTGCAGAGACCCTGATACATGGGGATACAGGCATCCACAGACTGGTATACGGATGCTTCCGTGCTGCAGAGACCCTGATACATGGGGATACAGGCATCCACAGACTGGTATACGGATGCTTCCGTGCTGCAGAGACCCTGATACATGGGGATACAGGCATCCACAGACTGGTATACAGATGCTTCCGTGCTGCAGAGACCCTGATACATGGGGATACAGGCATCCACAGACTGGTATACAGATGCTTCTGTGCTGCAGAGACCCTGATACATGGGGATACAGGCATCCACAGACTGGTATACAGATGCTTCTGTGCTGCAGAGACCCTGATACATGGGGATACAGGCATCCACAGACTGGTATACGGATGCTTCTGTGCTGCAGAGATCCTGATACATGGGGATACAGGCATCCACAGACTGGTATACGGATGCTTCTGTGCTGCAGAGACCCTGATACATGGGGATACAGGCATCCACAGACTGGTATACGGATGCTTCCGTGCTGCAGAGACCCTGATACATGGGAATACAGGCATCCACAGACTGGTATACGGATGCTTCCGTGCTGCAGAGACCCTGATACATGGGAATACAGGCATCCACAGACTGGTATACGGATGCTTCCGTGCTGCAGAGACCCTGATACATGGGAATACAGGCATCCACAGACTGGTATACAGATGCTTCTGTGCTGCAGAGACCCTGATACATGGGGATACAGGCATCCACAGACTGGTATATAGATGCTTCCGCGCTGCAGAGACCCTGATACATGGGAATACAGGCATCCACAGACTGGTATACAGATGCTTCTGTGCTGCAGAGACCCTGATACATGGGAATACAGGCATCCACAGACTGGTATACAGATGCTTCTGTGCTGCAGAGATCCTGATACATGGGAATACAGGCATCCACAGACTGGTATACGGATGCTTCCACGCTGCAGAGACCCTGATACATGGGGATACAGGCATCCACAGACTGGTATACGGATGCTTCCGCGCTGCAGAGACCCTGATATAATCGCTATTTGGAGACAGAAGCGGAAGCCTGTTTTCGCTTTATTATTAGCGGGTGCGGAGGTGGAGATGGGAGCTGCATTAACATCGACGTGCCAGATCCAACCCACCCCCAAGATGTCAGGCTTTTTACTAGAAAAATCAACAGAATCAAGGAAATATAATGGAACTTTCAGAAAGAGACTCCTGTCAAGACGTCTCAAAAGAAAAGATAAAAAAAAAAAAAAAGAAAAATTAAAGGAGCAAAACCGGCGGCGGATTCAGAAGAAAGAAAAAAAAAAGAAAGAAAGCGAGAGACGAAAGGGTTAACGTTTTAATTAAAACGAGCTCTATCCACTGTAGAAGCCAAAGAAGACAGAAGATGCGTGAGTCACTCTCTGCCAGTGAATGAGACAGCTGATCCTGTGCAATTTCTCAAAGACAAGGAGCGAGAAGGACTGGAGTTCTGCCTCCATTCACAAAAATACACACAGAGGTCCAGCACCGAGCATGTGCACCAGCCTCACGGGCGCCCCCTGCTGCCGAAAGGGAAGAAGAAATATGGAAAAAGTCAAACTCCTGCGGAAACGAGAAAAAGGGCTTAAAAGGAACAGCAACCCCGAAGCCTGGAGATTGTAACAGCGTGACGTATATAGAATCTGGGGGCAAAGTAGCGATTATTGGGGGCGGGGAGTTTTCTGTACTTTAGACCTTTAAGGCTATGTTCACACATTGCGTTTTTTTTTGTAAAATTAAAAGCTACTTTTTACTATACCAGCAAAAGCTATGAGACTTCAGAAATCTTCTGCACATGTTTTTTTTTCCCTGACTGAATTGGAAAACTGCTACTTTTTTCTTTTTTTTTTTAATCTGCAGCGTGTCAATTCTTTCAGGGACTTTGCAGCACTTTTTTCCCCCCCTTAGAAAAAAACGAGAAAGTGCAAAAATACAGCAGGAAAAACAGCAAAACTTGCATTTTGGCGGCAGCATTTTTACTGCCAAAGAGATTAGGTTTGCGGCTTCAGAAAAAAAAAAAAAAAAAAATTCAGCAAACATGCAACATGTGAATATAGCCTGAAACTCACTAGTGTGTCTCTACTTTGGCTGATAACAGAGAACAGAAGGCTTTATCCACCTGTCCCTGAAGGATGATAAAGGGGACAACAGACTGCAGTCACCTACAGGACAAATGGGAAACAAGATTTTAGTGGGGGGGGGGGGTTTGTACTTAGTTCAAAGAGGTCATAAAGGGGGCGTCCGATGTAGGAAACATTACGGGTGGGGGAGGCGGTGATTCTCATGGGAAAAAAATATTCTTGGACTGAGCAAAAAAAGTTCCTAATCCTTGATCAAACGATCAACGAGGATTCGCTCGATCAAAGATCATGTGCTCTTCTGATGTTGATCAGAGGTTTTATGAAGACCTGATCATTTTGGCGGATTCGTTACATGACGCTCATTTTTTTTTATTTATTTTTTTTTTACAAATCTATCTTCGTGTGTAAAGATCAGCCGGATCGACCGTCCGCCAGATCCTCAACATGCCTGATCAAACTAGCGGAACATGGCAATGCAAAGTAGTAAGTGACAAGCCAAATTTGGCCAGTCACGCCATATGTTTATTTTTTTCAGGTGACAACAGCCAGCAAAAAAAAAAAAAAAAAACATGATAGAACAGATTTTCTCAAAGAGGTCATAAAAGGGGGCGTCCGATTTGGGTAACACGTCAGTGTTCTCACTGGGTTACGGGGCGATTCAAAAATATTGTTGGAATGAGCAAATAAAAGTTTCCAATCCTTTACCAGTGATCAAACGATCAAAGAGGAAAAAAGAAGTGAGAGAACGATCAAAGATCACGTGCCTGCTTGATGTTGATCAGGGGTTTCACGATGACCCGATCATTTCGGCGGATTCGTTACCCGCCTGCTTAAACTGGCAGAACATGGCAATGCAAACTAGCAAATTTGGCCGGTCGCACCATATGTTTATTTATTTTTTTTTTTGTTTCAGGTGACAACAGCCAGCAAAAAAAAGAAAAGAAACCATGATTTAACAGATTATTTTTGGCAGTAGTCCCCTGCACCAGCAAACAAGTTTCTAAAGATCGTCCACCAAAATGGTTCAAATCAGCCCACATTCCGCTTTTTATTTTGACAATAAGTTTGGGGGGGGAGGAATTATCCGTTATTCTGAAGTAAAGGCATGGGGTGGGGTAAAGAGCAACCCCCCCCCTTAATTTTACATTAATAATGTTGTTGGTCTCCAACCCAAAAAAATAAATATAAAAAGAATAGAAATCAACCTTGGCTTACAATGTACATCGTCCTCAAGGAAAATTACCTAACTCTTAAACCTTTCTACCATAGATAGAAAACTTTTAGAATGGCGTAAAAACTTTTAAAAGCATTCCCGAAAACCCTCTAAAAAAATGCCCCATCGCCCACTGGGCCGCCATCGAGTGCAGCTCCGGTCGCTTCCTATTGGTCAATAAGCCGAGGATGAGATGAGAAACGTCAGTGATAAATAGATACAATGTTACTATTCAGAATAAGAAAACAAAACAAGCGAACAAAAAAGTGAGCAAGCGTACCCCCAATAAACTTAATCATATCCCCCTGATCGGACGACTTCCATATTTTTAGGAATATATATTTTTCCCTTAATGAACATCTATAGGCTGAGAAATATTTAGTCGTAGGCAGATTTTCATCAGTGAAAAGCGACGGTCACCAAAGACCAGTCAACTCGATCCGGCAGGAGCAGATTCACACGCGACAGATGCGTTACTAGAATTTCTTGGCTGTTCCATCACCTGCATGAGACGTTTAGAAGTCTATGGGAATATATCCTAAATCTTACAGTGGCTGAGACTTGTAGTTACCCAGCAATTAAAGACCCACAGGTTGTTGTCCACTGATCACATGTTAAAGGGTTAAAATATAATTTGCAGAATTCTAAAAACTAACAGAGAAAAAAAAAAAAAACACATCTTCAGAGAAGGGGTGGTGGGTTTAGTTAACATGGAACGAAGCATCACGTTAGATCATATCTAATCCGTGCTCCATCACCAAGACATTAGACGTGGGAAAAATAAGCCTCAGGGTATATTCACACCCGGCAGATTTCTTCCAAAAATTTCTGCAAAAGGAAAAAACAGGGAATGGCGTCGCGTCAGCAGCAGGTGCATAACTATAGAAGGGGAAGGAAAGTTGTAGAAACTTCTGCAACTAAGTTGCCGTGTGTGAACTCGCCCTTAGACTCGAGGGATAGAACCTGACATTTTTATTTTCAGCCTAAAAAAGTCTTTTTGTACTATTGTGTAGAAATGGAATAGAAAGCAAAAATGTTCAAAATTCCCTCCCCCCCCAAAAAAAAAAAACTATCCTTTTTTTGTAATATTGACTTTTGGTACAATCTGAGACCTACCTGCCACTCCTTATTAAAAATCTCTAGTCTTGAGGGTGGTCTCTCTACATTGGGGGGTAACAATGAATATTACATATGATGGTAAATACTCAATGGCACAAATCATCTGCTCCTATTCTCTGGGGGAAAAAAAAGCAACAACAAAAAAAAATACAACTTACCAAGAACTTTGCAGCTCTCGGACTGGATGCAGTTTAATCCATGTCGTACATGAATATCTTGCTCTCCGAGTGGCGTACTGTCACATCGCTGCAAGGTAGTCAAAAACTCACTGGCCATGTAGGAGTCAAGTCGGAGTCATGATAAGTCAGCCCTCCCCTCTACCCATGGCTAGTGGTCACCTAAGTATGTAGACAAGAATTGTTCTCCCTACTCTGCACAGGTGTACGTTCACACACAGCCGAAAATATTCCAAAAATACACAATTTACTACCATTTTGTGAATTTTAGGGAGGCAAAAGATTTATATAAAAGTATAAAAATGGGAGAGAAAGAAAGAAGGAAGGAAAGAGGAGAAAGAAAGAAAGAAAGAAAGAAGGAAGGAAAGAGGAGAAAGAAAGAAAGAAAGAAAGAAAGAAAGAAAGAAAGAAAGAAAGAAAGAAAGAAAGAAAGAAAGAAAGAAAGAAAGAAAGAAAGAAAGAAAGAAAGAAAGAAAGAAAGAGGAGAAAGAAAGAAAGAAGGAAGGAAAGAGGAGAAAGAAAGAAAGAAGGAAGGAAAGAGGAGAAAGAAAGAAGGAAGGAAAGAGGAGAAAGAAAGAAGGAAGGAAAGAGGAGAAAGAAAGAAGGAAGGAAAGAGGAGAAAGAAAGAAAGGGAGAAAGAAGGAAAGAGGAGAAAGAAGGAAAGAGGAGAAAGAAGGAAAGAGGAGAAAGAAGGAAAGAGGAGAAAGAAGGAAAGAGGAGAAAGAAGGAAAGAGGAGAAAGAAGGAAAGAGGAGAAAGAAGGAAAGAGGAGAAAGAAGGAAAGAGGAGAAAGAAGGAAAGAGGAGAAAGAAGGAAAGAGGAGAAAGAAGGAAAGAGGAGAAAGAAGGAAAGAGGAGAAAGAAGGAAAGAAAGAAAGAAAGAAGGAAAGAGGAGAAAGAAAGAAAGAAGGAAAGAGGAGAAAGAAAGAAAGAGGAGAAAGAAAGCGAGAAGGAGAAAGAAAGAAAGGAGAAAGAAAGCGAGAAGGAGAAAGAAAGAAAGAAGGAAAGAGGAGAAAGAAAGAAAGAGGAGAAAGAAAGAAAGAGGAGAAAGAAAGAAAGGAGAAAGAAAGCGAGAAGGAGAAAGAAAGATCACTTCATACATTAATTTGACTCTAAGGCATTTGATTTAGCAAAACAAGGATTTTTTTCTAGATTTTTGTCTACATTAGGCTTCAAAATCAATTCCAAAATTTGCTCTGGAGCCTAAGTTTAAGATTTCATCGCTCCAATTGAAAAAGGGAAAACAATTAGGAAAGAAAATCCAAACTATGGAAAGCATAAGATGTTGTCTGGATCTATAGGGAGGGGATGGGTTAACCAGGATATGAAGGGATCAGATTCCGTATTGAATGGTGGAACGCTAATGATATTATCGAGGTTTAACTCTACGAAGGTTCAATAGTCGTACCTGCAGGGGGACAAGCCAACGAGCTAAGTCACGACCGACATGCAAGTCATGGAATCCCAATAGAAATATACCTGTACTCTAAGGTGTAACATTTTGGGAACCAATATACTGACATAACATCTACCAGAGTACAACTTAAAGAACTTTTCTAAGCCATGGGTCCCTACCATATTCTACAATAATAATTTTGAATATACTTTGCATTTTTCCATGGTACATAAGAAGAAGATATAAAAATAAATGAATAGGATGAAAATCTAGTCCAAAAAGTATTAAGCAAGCCCCCCCCAAAAAAATCACATTAAATTCTAAGAATATTTCTAAAGCCAAAAAGTTATAATTTTTCAGCAAGTTTAGAAACTTAAAAGAAAACAACCAAATAAAAAAAGCAGAAAAATTATATAAAGTTGCTGTGTGTAATACAAACACTATATTTATCTCAATTCTAAATCCACTGCTTTATAATATCAAGATAGACGGCAGTGATTATAATAACAATTCAGTGTATTAATACCAAGAGATAATAATAATAATAATAATAATAATAATAATAATATAGAAAATCCAGAGCCCTCGAGACACACAAATATTCTACACAAGGTCTATAATAAAAACTTGCCCCAACAGGTAAAGTCTACACCTGGTGTGTCTGAATCATCGGCTTGACAAGTCATCCTTCATGGAAGCAAAGTGGTGGAAATGATTATAAAACTATCCAACAATCATCTATATAAAAGGAATAATTAAATACTTTTCTTACACGTCACACTACATTGTAGGTTTAGATGCTCCGTCCCAATTTTACAATGATGGAAAATGTTTGTATATTCTTAATGAATTTTTTTTAAAGAACTTTCCAATGTCAAAGTATAAATCAACCTAGTCAAGACTTAATGTAACTTTGGAATAGATCTTCACAATACTAAATGCTTCTGCCTTTTCTATTAAAATTCCAAAATTGAACAAAAAAAAGAAGTGAAAATGAAAATCCACCAAGGTAAAAGTTTTTAAAAAAAGGAGAGGTCAGTCAACCTCCGTACTGTAAGATATATACCGTATAGAAAAGTCACACAATATTCTGCAAAAAAAAAAAAAAAAAGCATGGAAATAAAAATATACAAGAAGACTTCAAAATACCTATAGAGAAATAATGTATCAAAAATATAGAAAGTTGCTTAAAATATACAATAAAAATCCAACAAAGGGCTAATGGTCACGATGACTTTACATATAGAATTACAGGGATACGTATAACAGCAGTATGCAGAATAAATCATGGAAAAATATATAAGAAAAATGGAAAAAAATAAAATAAAGAAAATAATAATAATAAAATGGGGAATTTTTTTTTTTAAAGTAAAATATAAATAAAGAATTCCAAAAAAAAACCGAAGCATACACACCTAGAGTCCTATGCTGCGCGCAAGGGGGAAAGAAGACACTGGCACTCAATTCTTGAAGCATCCCGTCCTCCTAAACTCAGAGATACCAATTTCTGCCATCAGAAAGCTGCTCTTCCAGAACACCAAAGAGTCATGTGTGCTGCTCAGAAGACAAGAGCGAGCCCTGTTCTGGTTGTATACAGTCTCTGGAGGTGCACTGATATAAACCTGATCAATTGCAATTAAAACCTGAACAGAGGCTCAGAACTTCCAAGTCTTGCTGCATTAGTTCTTGCCAAAAGCAGATGTGATTGTGAGCTGGAAGCAATTTCTCCTGGTAATTTGTGATGACACTGGGTAGAGCAGCCCCTGAGTCCCCAAAGACAAACTCATCAGTCTCTCTAATGTATGCATGACACATGAGGTGGCTCTTTTAAAGCTCAATTAATTGGGCTGAACATTAAGACAGCAAGTTCAAGACTTTTTTTTTTTTTTTCTCCCTCCTCTCTCTCCTTACATCCATGCATTTAGGATTTTTTTTTTTTTTTTTAATTAATTTATTTTTTCTTACCTTCTGCAAGCCACGTCTCTTGCAACTGACTCAGATCCTGGAAAAGCTCTGTAGGTAAAAGTTCAATAGTTGCATTTTAGTCCATTATATAAATCGTATAGAGTATATATATAGGTTATGAGAGAGATTGCAACTGTTTCTCCAGCTTGACAACAGGTGTCAATGTTCTTCTATGGGAAAGTTACAGGTTTTGGCTGCAGGCACTTCATAGCACATTGATCTCACTAATCGTATATATTGGACATAGCTTGTATTACAACCCTGACATACATAGAATATGAAATAGGGTCCATTATAGGAAGTCTAGACCATGTGTGACGCATGGAATAAAGACCAAGCATCACCACATAAAAG
Organism: Phyllobates terribilis; assembly: GCF_046119375.1. Classification (NCBI taxonomy): domain Eukaryota; kingdom Metazoa; phylum Chordata; class Amphibia; order Anura; family Dendrobatidae; genus Phyllobates; species Phyllobates terribilis. The sequence goes on along the minus strand of NW_027362764.1, from coordinate 40,668,838 downwards.
AGACACAATGTGCCTATATTATAAGGATGTATATATCATGCAATGGTCAATATTAAAGACTTATTTAAAGTTATATTATAGCTATGAAAAGTCCATAAATGACTATATACACAATTCACCCAAAGCCTTGCACATCTTCCCATTCTCACCTTCTGAGTCATGAGCCAGATCTCTATTTAAGAACTTTCTTTTCCTGCTATTCGTGGTTCTCTCATGGCAGATTGTCCCACTTTGATTCTAAAAACAGCAAGAATCAGAGTCTGAGACCAAAGTCACTGAGAAGAAGGAGCCATAGAAACACACTGCCACATTATATACAGAGATTATATAGTGAGAAGCCTGCTGGGGACCTGTGCAACATTGTATCATCTGTAAAACTAAATATTTACACTATTTACCTTTTTGCAACATTCTAACTATTGATATCAATATTGCTGCATTATATTAACCTCTTCGGGAGGCTTTTGCAACATTGTAACAGAGAAACTAAATATTTTGATACTGTATTAACTTTCTATGGAGGGTGAGGGGTGAATTTTGCAATATAGAAACTCAAAAGTCACATACATTAACCCCCGAGAGGGGCTTTTTTTTTTTTTATAATATTAGTGATCACCTAGCGCAAGAGTCAAAACACTTTCTGCAAATATTTTAACTTTTTTTTTAAACCATTTTGTAACATGAAAAGCGAAGTAATGGAAGACAAATATGCTATATGGGTGTTTATTGAGACGGTCCCAAGTTATATATAAGCCCCTTAGTGCAAAATAGGAAATAATTTGCAAAGCCAACAACTATATGTCAGTCCATCTTGTGGAGATTGAGAAGGTCCCATGTTATTTAAGTCCCTAAAGAGGAAACAATTGCAAAACCAGCTCACTATATACAGGACCAACTGTGTTTATTGAGAGGGTCCCCAGTTATTTAAGCCCCTTATTGGTGCAAAATAGGAAATAATTTGCAAAGCCAACAACTATATATAGGACCAACTTATTGAGAGGGTTCCCAGTTATTTAAGCCCCTTTATTAGTGCAAAATAGGAAATAATTTGCAAAGCCAACAACTATATGCAAGTCCAACTTGTAAAGATTGAGAGTCTCATGTTATTTAAGCCCCTACACAGGTAACGATTGCAAACCAAACACACTATATATAGGTCCAAGTGGTGTTTATTGAGAGGGTCCCATGTTGTCATTTAAGCCCCAGTATTAGTGCAAAATAGGAAACAATAACTATATGGAAGTGCAAACTGTAAGGATTAAGATGGTCCCATGTTATTTAAACCCCTAAACAGGTAACAATTGCAAAACCAGCTCACTATATATACAGGTCCAACTGGGGTTTATTGAGAGGGTCCCATGTAACTTAAGCCCCTTATTAGTGCAAAATAGGAAAGAAATGGCGACATTTTCAAAAGCAATCACAGAGGAAACTGAAGGTAACAAGAAAGTAAATATTTCATAAAGGAAAGATGAAGGAAAGGGGAAAGTAGAGGAAGTGCAATAAGTTTCTAAACTTTATGTGCATTGAAGCCACTCACATTGGGAACCATGTAAGGCACTTGCTGATCATAAAATCCATCCATCCTGGGGAGATTATATTTACACCACTCTTAAGTCACAAACTATCCTTTGCCTGCATTTATCTTGTGATTTCCTCAGGATCTGAGCTGCAAGGGAAACAAGATGGCTTTAGGAGAGGAAAAAAAAATCATGAATGAGAGGCTTGCATTTGCATAGCTAATTAACCTTCAACAGTCCCATTCATAAAAAAAAAAAAAAAAAATCCCTCCTCAGCACTGAGCTACATTTGCATGAGAGGCTGTGGCTTCAGCTGAAAGGGGGGAGAAGAAGGAGAAGAAGAAGAAGAGAAGAGAAAAAAAAAAAAATCAACAACAGGGCATATAGGAAAATAATCCAACCTGGCTATTGTGGGGCCAGGTGGTGAGGCCAGAGGGTCCACCTCCCTCCCTGCACTCTGCCTCTCTCCCTCCAAGGGCTGCAAGTGGAAATCACTGATTTGCAAACGTGTGCACAACTAGTAATGGCGATCAAGATGATTTGCAGTGCGAGTGAGAGGAGGCTACATTGTTATTTCTTGCCTCTAAACTCCACAAGGGCTGAGGATTGCATGCAGGAAAGGCAAAGTTGTTGCAAAAAAGACCCACCTGATGGCGACTGCTTGCACCAAACTCCTTGCAAATTTAATAAAAAACCATTAATTATTTCCCAAGCACTTCCCCCTGTGCAGGCTGCAAGCTCCACTGACAGAGCTGGATTGTGTGGTTTTTCCTCTGCTTCTCCTCCAGGGGCCTCCTATCCAAACTACTGAGAGATCTCTCCCTCCCATTTGCTCTCTGTCTCTTTCACAGGATCAGATTTCTGACTGTCAATCAAGCTTCTCTCTCTCTCTCTCTCTCTCTCTCTCTCTCTCTCTCTCCCTCTCCCTCCACCTTCCCCCCTGATAAGGAAAACAATGGCTCCTGCCTGATCTCCCCCCCCCTTCCCCACTTCACCTTCTCCTGCTCCCCCAGGGGATCTGGAGCTCTGACCTTTCTTCACCCTCACAGTGAAATTCGGAAATGGTTTTGTTTTTACTCCAGTTCCATTAACTTCCTAAAAACAACTCAGGGGGGGAAAAAAAGACAGACGTCAGGCGATCCTGCTCCAGGACACAAGGGGTTAAGAGGCGCACGGTTCGCGCTGCAGGGGCAGAAAGGTTTGCGGTTTGCACGTGATTTAGTGAATGTTGATATATAAAATGATGCATGTAGGAAGCCTGATAATCCAGCGGTTATCTTCTAGGGAAGATTGTAGTCACGGGACCAGATTATAAAAGTTAGAATAATTCTAGTAGCAGAGAAGGACGTCATGGTCAGAGGAAGAGAAGGAACAAGGCGAAGAGGAAGACCAGCAACCCGATAGCTTGATACTATCAACGGTGGAGAAGACCCTGGTGGACCTATCTAGGCTTGGACAAGATCCATCTTCCTACAGAGCGTTCATCCATCAGGTCGCCATGGTTCGATATTGAGCAGAAGGCCATTGTGAGAGCAAATTTGGGGGTAACATTTTATTTTTTGGGGTCCTGGATTTCCCTGAAGGATTCTTCTGATTGTAAGTGAAGTTTGATAATCTGGAGAAGTTGATAATTCATCACCGGTGAGATCCAACTGATGCCAGATTATGGCCTCATTCAGACGTCCATTTTTTTCCCCTACGAGAAAACGGACATATCTTGATCAGAGTTTGGTCCGAGTGTCATCAATTTTTGTCATATTTGGAGAAAAAAAAATAGTTTCTACACCTTCTTCTATGTGACAGTCTGGGAAAATCGGACCGGTCTTATTTTTTTTTTTTTGACCTATCCATTGACTTGCTTTACCAATTCTGATCCGACACTCAGATCGAAGTTGGGCGCGTCTCTGCAATTTTCTGCTCGGTCCATAGAAAATCACGTACATATTAATGGCCCCATACACTATCATCGGCACAAGTACTATCCGTAAAAAACATGGACAACTCTCATAAGCGAAAAACGGACGTCTGAATGAGGCTTTAGGCTGTGGTTACATGGAGACTTGGCCTACAGGCAAAAATTGCTGTGTGCTACTGCTACAATCAGTGGCGTAACTAGAATCTGAAGGGCCCCGGTGCAAGATTTTGACCGGGTATCCCCCCCATCCTGGTATATACATACTGTATGTCCTCCAATCTGGTATATATATCCCCTAGCCTGGTATATATATCCCTAATCCTGTAATATATATCACCTATCCTGGTATATATATTCCCTAATCCTGTATATATTGTACTGTATGTTCTACCGCTGTTCTTTAATGAATTGAATAAAAAAAAAAACAATTCTACTCACCTCCCATCCGCACCCCCGGCGTGCAGCGTCCGCTTCTGAAGCCGGTAGCTGACTTCGACGTGCAAGCGACGGGAGCGCATGATGTCACTGCCACACGCCCCCAGTCATGTGCACGCCGACGTCAGCTGCTGGCCTCTAATTGGCCAGCAGCGTGTATTGCAACGCACGGACCCGACGGATCTGCGTACGGTAATACACTTCAACTGGATATGCATCCGAGGACACACATCCAGTTGAAGTTTCATTGGAAGCTCACTCGCAAGGGCCCGGTCTTGGACGCGACCTCTACAACCGCGGTTGTTACGTCCTGGCTACAATGCAGCCTCATGCAAGTGAATGAGGTCACAGTCCTGCGACCGGGAAATATCCTAGTCATTCTGACTTTTTGTGACTTGTGGTTTTGGTATCTTGTGGTTCTGAAAGAGACCCCAATTAGTTTGCATTATGCTGCAATGTTGCTCCGGCATACAGCCATCATTCTGTGTCGTGATCAAAGTCTCCATTTAATCCCAGCCTTAGGGACCGGGGTCGTGTGACAATGAAATCGCAGTGTTGCATTGTGACATCACATATAATGGCTTCCTATGGTGCTGCCTTACAACCTATAACCTCCTGCGTCTGCGGCAAAGTCATAAATATTTCCAAAATGCATTTATTATGACTGACAAGTCGTACAACCAAAAACATTTGTTCAACTTGTCTGCCGTTTGCGGTTGCTGTGACTTTGCTGTTGCTGTGACTTTGCTGTTGCTGTGACTTTGCTGTTGCTGTGAATGTGCTGTAAAAATAATTGTTAAATTGGACACAAGTGACAGTTACATGCAACTTTCAATGAAGCCTATGACATGTGAGATCACAGCCAGCGACAAAAAATCCAGTGCATTTGGAAGCAGTTGCAATTTTGTTCGGCAGTCATGATCAGTCGCGGGTCGCAATGCATAATCGGAGGAAATCGTTGAATGTCATGTCGCAATACCACAATGATCTCAGTGTCGTGTGACACACGTCGCCATGTGGCCTTAGCTTATCTGGTGCTGGTGGCAAATGCTACGCGATTCGCTTGCTACAGACTTTAATTCAAGTTGCATGTGATTGCGACTTGGTTGTTTTTTCTTTTTACAGCAAAGTCACAGCTTTAAAATAGTCACCCGACAACAAATCATAGACAAGTTACATAAATGTTTTTGCTGGAGTGACTTGTCAAAGAATTGCTGTTGCGCAGCACATCTCTTTGTAGCCCCAGCCTTAAAGGGAATCTGGCGGCGGAATTTCTAATTATATGCGCATGTGGCTCTTTCAAAGACAAGTCCAGCAATATCTTTGCATGACCAGTCCCATCCTCCATTACCACGAAATAAACATTTGAATTGATATGCAAACGAGGCTAAAGAGCTATGGAAGAATGGAAGCCTCTGTCACTCCAGCTCTATTCCCCGCCCAGCGCCGCCTCCTCCTACTCCTTTGCCTGAAGTCACACAGCATGGAGACTGTCAGTCAAGAGGGAAGAGGCGACCAATTCTTGCTTCCTGTCCTGACATAGACAGTGCAAGACCGCTGCATCCGATCAGTGGCCAACGAGTCCCACCTGCATCTAGCGATTGGCTGCAGTGGTCCCTGCTGGGAAAGGAAGCAAAGAGATCAGTAGGGAACCCAGCAATGACTAAGGCTGGAGATCATTAGGTGAGTATAATTTTTTTTTTATATTATATTCAATTATTTAATATATTTTTATTATTAATGGGTCGATGTTTTGAAAAGGAAAAACATACTTTTTTTAATTTTTTTTTTTTTTTTACGTAGCTCATATCTACAAACTAAAATGTGATTTTGTGCCATTTATTATCTTCTGTCCATACACCGTCCTATATATACGACTGGAACCATTATGCTTCTTAGGCTATATTCACACAAGTTTAGTTTTTCAGCGTATTTTGCTGCAGATTTTTATGCAAATGTTCAGCTGCATTTTGCGGTACTAGCAAAGTCTTTGAGAATTCTCTGTTCGCACGTGTTTTTTTTTTTTTTTTTTTTGCTGCGTATTTTGTGACTTGGTTGTGTTTTTGGAAAATAGAGCGTGTCACATCTTTCAGCGTTTTTTCAGCATTTTTGCAGCATTTTTTTCCCATAGGAAGTAATGGGTGGTCAAAAAAAGCAGCAAAAATTCAGCAAAAACGCATAAAAAAAAGCAACAAAAAATGCACCAAAACCTTCGTTTTTAACGCAGCTGTTTTCCCGACAGAGAAAAGTTAGCAGATTTGCAGCAGAAAAAAATCACATGTGTGAACGTAGCTTTACACGTGGGGCCGATTTTGTAGGTTTTTACATAAGTGTGTTGCAGAAATGTCCTGTGGCAGGAACCCCAATGATCGCTCATGTATAGAGAACATGTATAGCTCCTCTATCCCGTACACCTGCACGGAGCGAAGGAAGCTTCTGCCAGATACCTCTGTTGGTAACTTACCTCCTTTGGGGAATATTGGATCATCCATTGTAAAATCCAACTTGTCCAATCCTCCTCTGCCCCAACATTTGAGCCGTAATCCTAAAATGGTTTTCTGGGACTTGGTATGAGCCATCAGTGTTTGATAGGTGGGGTCCGACCTCCAGGATTGCTGCAGCTCAGCAAAGTAAAGGGGCTGCGACGCTCCAGCAGTCATTGATCTTTATGCCGGCTGTAGTGAACGGCTGCGCCTCGTACTTATAGGACACTTACCGTTTTGCTTTCTATCTAAAGTAATCAAGTCCTAACGTGCAGCAGATCCGAGGTGGTTCTGATCTTGATACCCCTACCAAAAAAATCGTGTTGAGCTTCCGCATGAGCATACGCACATAGACATTCTATTGAGTCCATACCCCACTCTATGCATGCGCAGTCCTTCTCCCTGCAGAGCATTTCTTTTTTTTTTAACAATGGGTTCTCAAGAACCGGACCCCTACCAATATGTTTCACTTGTAAAGAAGGAACTAGAAAAATGATACATTCCCTATAAATTCCTGGCGCTATAGTGCTTATAGGGGGGTTAATAATTTTGTATTCGTAAATGTTGTAGCATATAGGAAAATAATGATGTAAAATTATCCCCAGCGTTAGACACCGTCCTAAATCGATCCCATGTGACAGCTCCATCCTCTGAGTATTATCAGTATTACATGTAGCAGGGGGCAGTCAGACCTCGTCTTCCTTGGACTTATGGACTCGCGCTGGTCCGTAACTGCTGTGCCCCAATATGTGTACGATCGTATGTATTTCTGTGTATATGTATGCATGTATCTATGTCAGTGTGCTGCACCATTGATTAACGTGTTACTGATCTGCAAATGGTGAAAAAATGGAAACAAACGTTTTATACCATCTGAATTTCTTCAGTCCGGAGTCTGAGCGACCTGCAGAAATCCTGGCACCTCCAGCCTCGGCTTTTATCACTGAGGTTATTAATGGCCATCTGAGGAAGGTTCTGCCGCTGAATGCACTAAGGCAAATCATCAAGATCCTCTGCTGGCAGCTCCTGTGTAATCACCGACCAATGACGTCCCAGATGTGCTTGATGGGAGACAAGTCCGGTGACGCTGCAGCCATGGGAGCCCAAACTGCACAAACCCCTGGTCCTGCTAATACCCCAATACTGAGTCGCTTCTGCCACATGGCACTCCTCTTACTGCACCACATAATATTGCCCACCACTGTGCCCCTTACATAATCCCACCACTGTGCCCCTTACATAATAATAATGCCTCCTTTGTGCCCTCTAGATGGTAAAATTGCCCAGTAGAAAAAATTAATGCCACATGCAAATACGTTAGAAAACAGTGCCCATATTTTTCCCCTTTCACGGCCACAATACTCTGAGTGCCCCTATAACAATAATGATTTTTAAGTGCCCATTTAACATTTAATAATGTCCACTGAGTCCTCCAATGTACAGCTCCTCTATATACAGTATGATGTCCCCACAGCTCCCATATACACAGTATGATGGGTCCATAGCTCCCATATACACAGTATGATGTCCCCACAGCTCCCATATACACAGTATAATGTCCCCATAGCTCCCATATACACAGTATGATGTCCCCACAGCTCCCATATACACAGTATGGTGGGCCCACAGCTCCTTTATACATAGTATGATGTCCCCACTCAGGGCCGGCGTCAGCACCCGGGCAAGTGCCGGGGCCATGAGCAGGCGGGGGGGCCCACTCGCCAGGGCCGGCGTCAGCACCCGGGCAAGTGCTGGGGCCCTGAGCACTGTTTTTTACCCCTATGGGTACATTTAGGGAATACATAGGAACCTTTGCTTTGTTTAGGGTACTTGCACATGGTAAGTATTTGGTGCAGAATTTTCTGCACTCTTCATCTCTTGGCAGGAAAAACGCTGCTTAAAATAAGCGAGTTTTTGATGCATTTTTTGGTGCAGATTTTTCCCCACTCATTAGTATGGGTGAAATCTGCAGCAAAAATGCTGCAAGAATTGACATCCTGCAGATTTAAATCTGCACCAAATCTGCAAGTGAAAAATAAACAAGGAGTGCATGAGACTTCAGGATTCTCATTCACTTTACTGGCAAGAGGAAATTCTTCAGATTTTGTGACAAAACTACACAGAAGAAAACGGGATAAATCTGCATTAAATCTGCAACATGTGCACAGGCCCTTACTCTACTCATAACTAGGTGTGTATATATGTGTGTAATATATATGTGTAATGCAAATCCTCCTCTTGCACAATGGAGGAATGAACTTGACATTTCCTCTTTCGCACACACATATAATTGTAGACAAGGATCGGGCACTGGATACGTTGATATAAGCTGTTGGGGGGCAGGGTGGTCTCTCCTTCGGTTACATTGTTTCTAGGAGTTTATTTTATACTATGTATTGTATGAATAGCGCTGCAGAATAGGTCGGCGCCATATAAATAAGGAACATTTTTCCAGCTTGCTCTGTGCTTTCTGTAAGGATATTAAGTATCTAGGCTCCTGCCTCCTTGTAATGTGAGCAACAGTTTGCACAGAGACCGTCTGGAGCGGCCTGAGCAGGATTGGTTGCCCTGGTAACCCTGGCGGGGTTTGGATTCTGTCCAGTCTGCCTGGGCGGCTCAGCCAATGGGAGCGCGTGTTTTTCTAATCTGATTGATGTGTTTATTCATAGACTCTCAGCCTAGATATGCCTCCAGGCCCTCAGCTATAGAGCTTCATTCACAAAAATTCCACAAAGGGTCACATGGAACTAAAGGGGTGGAAAACAAGCCAAAGTTACCAGAGCTATGAAAGAGACAGAGAGAGAGAAAGAGGGAGGGAAGAGGAGAGGAAAGGAAACATTTACTTAAAGAAAAGGAAATGCATGTGATGGCCTCAGTGTGTTACTTTGTAGCAGTTATTATCCTGCTTATTTCTCCAAAGTTCTCGGGAGTTGCTGCAGGAAAGTCAGGGGTCCTGGTAGAGAAGAAGCTATAGGGGTGCACAGATACTGGGGCCCTGTCTCTCAGGGGGCCCAAAAGTCCGTTTTCTGCGGGAATTGGATGTTTCACCCCCAGCAATTCGCCCCCGGGTACATTTCACCACCGCACATTTCGTCCCCAGCATTTGGCCCCCAGGATGTTTTGCCCCTGCACATTTCACCCCCACACATATCGCCCCCAGTTCGCCCCGGTCCGGGGGCGAAATGTGCGGGGGCGAATCTTCCTGGGGGCGAAATGATAGGGGTGAAATGTGCAGGGGGCGAAATGTACCTGGGGGCGAACTGCTGGGGGCAAAACTTCCTATAACCGTTTTCTGCTTACAAGAAGGAGGGGAAAGTTTTTATGTATTTTACTCACTTATATAGCGCCATTAATTCCACAGCGCTTTACAGATATTATCACCACTCTCCCCATTGGGGCTCACAATCTACATTCCCTGTCAGTATGTCCTCACTGTGTTTCCATGAAACCAAAACACAACCCACAGCACTGCTTGATTGTCACCAATCCATGAGATCCCACGTCCACTTTTTGCAGTGGGCTCTAGGACACGGGCCAGTGGCCAGAAGTAGTGATGAGCAAGCATTCTCACTACTGCTCGGTACTCGCCCGAGCATCACAGTGTTCGAGTATGTTTCCTGCTGTTTTAACAGTAAATGAACATGCAGGGATTGCCTGCCACTCACTGTAATGCCGTAGCCATGTTGGTTGTGACATTACAGTGATTGGCTGGCCGCGCAGCGTCATCAGGTCTATATCAGACCCGGGACCCTATGCTCATCACAGTCTACCCTTCAGACAGGCAGAGTAGGGAGAGGTGCTGCTGAGCTAGGGAGAGAATTGGCGGTTTATTAGTGAAGTATTAGGTATTCCACAGGTATATATACATCTGGACTAACAGTCCTTCTAAAGACTAATCCGGGTGCATATATTATTCCTGGTGATAACAGGAGTTAGGCAGGCAGAGTTTGTGGAGAGTGTATAGAGCAGAATAGGGTCCATTGCACATTCTGTCTGCTGCTGTTATAGATATATCCATGGCCCTAGATATCAGGGGCCTAATTTTTTTCCTTGCTCTTAATCCTGATTATTTGCTTAAAAAGCAATACATTACTCCATTTTACTGCTCCATGTGCTTGTTAGCAGAATACAGGCAGATTTGTTTGATTTTATTCACATTGCTGTATTGTGGAAGCAGAGAAACTTGTCCATCATCAGACGTGATCCGATATTACTGCCGTAATAATCGTGACATTTTTTTGGAGCGTGCCAAATATTACACTCCAGTTAAAGTCTTCCATTTGTGTGTTGTTCAACCTATTCACGCTTGGTCGCTGACCAATACTATATCTCTAACGTCACTGCCTAAAACTGTGATCATCAGACGTGAAACGATATTACTACGGTAATAATCGTCATATTTTTTGAAGCGTGCAAAATATTACACTACAGTTAAAGTCTTCCAGTTGTGTGTTGTTCAACCTATTCACACTTGGTTGCTGACCAATACCATATCTATAAGGCCACTGCCTAAAACAGTGGTCATCAGACGTGATATTACTGCGCTAACATTTTTTGGAGCGTGCCAAATATTACACTCCAGTTAAAATGGGCAAGGCTCATGGCAAGGGATGGGGAAATGGACGTGATGCTGCTAGTGCCGCAGAGGCAGAGGCCATGGGCAAGATGAAACTGTGCCTGCTGAGGGAGCACAACAAACACCCACATCATGTCGAACTACCTTCCTGTCCCAATTTCTAGGGGATCACGGAACACCACTCTTGAAGCCAGACCAGTGTGAAAATTTTGTTGGTTGGATAGCAGATAATGCTTCCAGTCACTTAGCCACCACCACAACGCTGTCTTCCACACAGTCCAGTCTCAGTAGCCGTGAGTCTGGACCACATATTCATCACCCTGATCCTTCTTCCTCCCACCATGCCGAGTGCCGAGTGCCCGGAGACAACTGATCCCACACTTGGACACTCCAAAGACCTGTTCATATTTCCATTTAAAGATTCGGGCCTCTCATTCGGCCCGCTTCAAGTGGGGCAAGAGGAGATCGCATGTAGTGATGCCCAAATATTTGAGCAGCCACGGTCACACGAAGACGGCGGAGAGAAAGTACAATTACTGTCACAAAAGGAGGATAATGATAATGAGACACAATTACTAGCAAGTCAGGAGGAGGCCCAGGGTGCATACGTGAAGACAAGGTGGTGGACGATGAAGTCACTGACCCAACCTGGAAAGGTGACATGCATAGCGAGGACAACAGCACAGAGGGCGAGGGAGGTGTAGCACCACAACAGGCAGGAAGAAGCAGTGGGGTGGCCACAGACACAAGGCGGGCAACTGTTCCCCGGAACACCAACACGAGGGAAGATGCCAGTCCAACTGTTAAGTCTGCCAGAGTCTGTCTCTTTTTTAAAGACTGTCCAGATAACCCAAAAGGCCATTTGCAGCATCTGCCATGCCAGCATCAGCAGAGGCAGCAAAACTACCAGCCTGACCACCACCAGCATGCTCAGGCACATGACAGAAAAGCATCTGACTAGGTGTGCTGAACGCCTGGGTTCACAATCAGTGTCTGCGGGAGACACCACTGCCTGTTCCGCTGTTGTGCGTGCACTCCAATCCTTTGTCCATGGCGCAGGCAAAGATGCCTCTCGCCCCGCACCTGTCGTTGCACACTTGCAACCACCACTATCAGCAACCACGTCCACGTCCTTGTCCCAGCACAGCGTTCACTTGTCCTTATCCCAGTCCTTTGAATGCAAGCGCAAATACGCAGCCAATGCTCCACAGGCTACAGAGCTAAACTGCCACATTTCTTGACTGCTTGCACTCGAAATGTTGCCTTTTAGGCTCGTGGAGATGGAATATTTCCGCAACCTCATGGCAGCAGCCGTCCCTCGGTACTCGGTCCCCAGCCGCCACTATTTCTCCCGGTGTGCCGTCCCCACCTTACACAAGCACGTGTCCCAGAACATTACCCATGCTTGTGGTACATCTCGCTCATGGCACACTGGGTTAATATAGTGGAAGCCCGGACCCTGTTGGACCCTGGGACTGAACAAGTCCTCCCGATGCTGATGATTGCAGGCCCTAGGTCAATCAGGGTTGCCCCCATGTTCTACAGCTCCTGCACCTCCTCCTCCTCTTCAGCCTCCATCTCCGCAATGACCACATCAGTTGCAAGCTGGAAGCACTGCAGCACTGCCTCGGCCATGCGGCAACAGGCTGTGCTGAAGCTAAGGTGCTTAGGGGACAAACCGCTGAAGAGTTGTTGACAGCTGTAACAGAGCAGGCAGATCTGTGGCTGTCACCGCTGAACTTACAGCCAGGCATGGTCATGTGTGACAATGGCCGGAACCTGGTGGCGGCTCTGAAACTAGGCAAGCTCGCACACGTACCATGCCTGACCCATGTGCTCAACCTAGTGGTTCAGCATTTTCTCAAAACCAACCCGGATCTGCCTGATCTGCTTGTGAAAGTACGCCATGTGTGTGCCCATTTCCAAAAGTCACCTACAGCTTCCGCCACCCTCGCCGTACTTCAGCAGCGTTTGCAGCTTCCTGCTCACCGACTGGTGTTCGATGTTACCACATGTTGGAACTCAAAGTTGCATATGTTGGGAAGGATTTGTGAACAACTGAGGGCATTTTTTGAGTACCAGCTTCAACACACCCGTCGGTATTCAGGTCAGCCTCCGCACATAAGAGCTGATGAGTGGGCATGGATGTCTGACATCTGTGCCGTCCTCCAAAACTTTGAGGACTCCACCAAGATGGTGAGCGTCGATGATGCTATAATTAGCGTCACCATCCCGCTTCTCTGTCTACTGAAACGCTCGCTGCTCGCAATTAAAGAGGAGGCATTGCAGGCAGAGATCAATGAGATGAGCAAGGAACCATACAGGGTGATGCCACACAGCCCAGCTTCATCTCATCTCAACGCAGATTGGATGATAATGAGGAGGAGGAGGAGGAGCAAGAGGAGGAGGAGGAGGAGGAGGAACAGGCGCTGTTTTACTTTGCTGCAGACAGTACTACCCACACAGCATTCATACCGTCTGTTCAACTTGGATGACCTGAGGAGAGGGAGAATGAGGAGGAGGACCAGGAGAAGGATAAGGAGGAGGAGATCATGGACAGTTGTCCTCTTGGTCAGGACAGGGAAGTCTTGGCTGTTGGCAGTCTGGCACGCATGGCTGACTTTACGTTCCACTGCTTTTCCCTTGACCCCCGCGTTGTACACATTTTGGCCTAATTACTGGTTGGTCACACTTCTAGAACCACGCTGCAAGGAGAACTTTCTATTTCTCCTTCCCATGGCGGAGAAGTCTAATCAAATGTTGCAGTACCAGAAGGCCCTTGTTCAAGAATAATTTAAAAAATTCCCATTTGACAACGCTGGCGGCAGAGGTCACTGTTCGTTGGACAACCAAGGAGTACAGGCGAGGGAGACACAAATACGATGCAGCAGAGGAAGAGGAACACTTCCAAAGGTGTGGGACAGTTTTCTCAGACCCTCCCAGCGCCCAGGCCTTGATGCGTGGGGTACTCTGACAAGGAGGGAAACGTTTTGGAAGATGCTGAAGGAGTACCTTGCCGACCGTACCAACGTCCTCCGTGATTCCTCTGTGCTTTATAACTATTGGGTATCCAAGCTGGACATGTGGCATGAACTAGCTCTCTACGCCGTGGAAGTCCTGGCCTGCCCTGCTGCTAGAGTTTTGTCAGAGCGGGATTTTAGTACCACCGGGGGCATTATAATTGATAGGCGCATCCGCCTGTCAACTGAAAATGCTGACAGGCTGACTCTTTTCAAAATAAACAAGGGCTGGATTGGGCCAGACTTCTCAACACCACAGGATGATAGCAGCGGAACATAAAGTCAAATCCAGTTTTTTTTTTGGCGGGGTCCATTCCCATGCTCCTCTTCACACCCAGACATGGGTATACACTTCCTGATTTTGTCTATTTTCTGTTGTCCTTCTCCTTCTCCTCATCCTCCACCACCATATCACCAGGGTGACCGTGATACAACAGCCACATAAATTTTTTAAGGGTGTTTATGATGCCGTAGGAATTTTTTTAGAGGCCTACCTCCACCATTCTGTATGTTATACAGTATGCTCATGTATACCCCCCAGGGGTAAATGTTTTTCAGCCCATGCCCTTAGTGCATGGGCATTACCTGCATAGGCAACCCACTCCTTAACAATGGTAACATTTTTTTTTAAATGAGGACCTCCTCTACGTCTCTACGTCTTTTCAAAGGGGTATTGTAGTGCATCCAATTTTTTAGCAGCTCTTGCAGTCACTGCATAGGCATTACCACTATAGGAAACGACCCACTCCTTACTAATGGTAACAATTTTTTTAATGAGGACCTCCTCTACGTCACTTCAAAGGGGTATTGGAGTGCGTCCAATTTTTTGGCAACAGTTGCGGTCACAGCATGGGCACTATCACTATAGGAGACCCACTCCTTAATAATGGGAATAGTTTTTTTTAATGAGGATGTCTTCTATGTCTCTTCAAAGGGGTATTGGAGTGCGTCCTAATTTTTGGCAGCCCTTGCAGTCACTGCATACTCGATAACAGTATAGGAGACCCACTCCTTTATAATGGGAACATTATTTTTAATGAGGACCTCCTCTCCATCTCTGCAAAGGGGTATTGAAGTGAGTCCAAATTTTTGGCAGCCTTTGCAATCACTGCATACACAATAACAGTATAGGAGACCCACTCCTTAATAATTTGAACAACAAAGCATAACCAGCTGATGGCCCTCTAACAATAGTGAGGGACGACTGCTGGCCCTTTAAGAATAATAAGGGCCACCTGATGACCTTGTAAAAATAGGTTTTGGGACTTTCACAGTCCCTCCTTCATAAATGAAACAGGATGTGTCTGATCATGTCTCACACACCACATGGCCAGATAAGGTAATAAAATGTTAAAATTACATTTACCGGTGAATTTATTTTTCACCGGTGTAAGCAATGCAAAAGTACAAAAATACATCAAAAACGCTATGTGTGAACATAGGCTAAGATGTGGAGGAGTAATTTTGTTTTAGGTGATTTATTTTTCCTTATTTATAAGTCATTACCCTGGAAAGAATGTTCCTTAACATTTTTTCCAGGAAAATCCATTTTGGCTTAGTTTTTGTATGTTTTATTGTCAGTCCGTAAAAGTGGCGTAATACTCTGACAGCATTGTTCACAGCAGTGATCTGGGAGTCAGAGATGCTTCCAGGGGTCTTCCCCATGCTGTTCCCATATCATTTGAGCACTGTTTCCATTGATTTGGCCAATTTATCCCCTTAACGACTGCCATAACGCATTTTTACGGTGGCAGTTAAGGGTACTTATTCCTTAGTTAGTGTTAGGGTTAGTATTAGGGTTAGGGTTGTGTTAGGGTTGTGTTAGGGTTAGTGTTAGGGTTGTGTTAGGGTTAGGCTTGTGTTAGGGTTAGGATTAGGGCAGTGTTAGGGTTAGGGTTGTGTTAGGGTTCTGATAGGGTTAGGGTTAGGATTAGGGTTAGGGCTGTGTTAGGGTTAAGGTTGTGTTAGGGTTATGGTTAGGATTAGGGTTAGGGTTGTGTTAGGGTTAGGGTTGGGGTTAGGGTAGGGTTAGGGTTGGGGTTGGGATTTTTTCAAAAGTATAGAAAAAAAAACGATGACGATATGGCAACTACTGTTGAGCTCACGTGCTCGCTACTTGAGTTTGCATCGGGTGCTCGGGTATGCACCGAGTATCGCGAGTGCTCGAGTGACATGCTCGAGTCCCCGCCCCATATGCTTCGAGGCCAAAAAACCTCACAGGGATTGCCTGCCATGCACGAGCGATCCCCGTGTGGGTTTTTTTGGGTGTCTAATAACCGTGAAACATGCGGGGTGGGAACTCGAGCATCCGTGATACATGGTGCATACCCAAGTACCTGATGCAAACTCAAGTAGTGAGCACTTTCCCTCAAGACTAATGACAACTTATTCATATGATGACCTGATGTTATCAAATTCTGTGTCGTACCTCTCGGTTCAAAATGTTCACTATACCCCTTGATAAAATTTTTGAGGGGTCTAGTTTCCAAAATGGGGTCACTTGTAGGGGGTTTCCACTGTTTAGGCATTTCTGTGGCTCTCCAAACAATGCGACATGGCGTTCGCTCTCGATTCTAGCCAATTTTGAGTTCAAAAAGTCACATAGTGCTCCTTCCCTTCTGAACCCTGCCGTGCACTCAAACAATGTATTTTCCCCACATATGGGGTATCAGCATACTCAGGAGAAACTGCACAACAGTTTTTGCGGTCCATTTTCTCCTCTTACCCTTGTGAAAATAAAAAAATTTGGGGCTAAGAGATAATTTTTGTGGAAAAAGTTTGATTTTTTTATTTTCACGGCTCTATGTTATAAACTTCAGTGAAGCACCTGGGGGTTCAAGGTGCTCACCACACATCTAGAGATGTTCTTTGAGGGGTCTAGTTTCCAAAATGGTTTCACTTGTGGGGAGTTTCCACTGTTTAGGCACATCAGGGGCTCCCCAAACGCGACATGTTCAAGCTAATTTTACAATCAAAAAAGTCAAATGTTGCGTCTTCCCTTCCGAACCCTGCCGTGCTCCCAATCAGTGGTTTTCCCCCACATATGAGGTATCGACTTACTCAGGAGAAATTGCTCAACAAATTTTGGGGTCCATTTTTTCCTGTTACCCTTGCGAAAATAAAAAAAATTGTGTCTAAAGTAACATTTTTGTGAAAAAAGTTAAATGTTCATTTTTTTCTTCCACATTCCAAAAATTTCTGTGAAGCACCTGAAGGGTTAATAAACTTCTTGAACGTGGTTTTGAGCACCTTGAGGGGTGCAGTTTTTAGAACGGTGTCACTTTTGGGTATTTTATGTCATAAAGGCCCCTCAAAGCCACTTCAAATGTGATGTGGTCCCTAAAAACTGGTTTTGTAAATTTTGTTGGAAAGATAAGAAATCGCTGGTCAACTTTTAACCCTTATAGCTCCCTAACAAAAAAAAAATGGGTTCCAAAATTGTGCTGATGTAAAGTAGACATGTGGGAAATGTTATGTATTAACTATTTTGTGTGACATACACTACCGTTCAAAAGTTTGGGGTCACCCAGACAATTTTGTGTTTTCCATGATAACTCATACTTTTATTTATCAAATGAGTTGCAAAATGAATAGAAAATATCGTCCAGACATTGACAAGGTTAGAAATAATGATTTTTATTTGAAAGAATAATTTTCTCCTTCACACTTTGCTTTGGTCTCAGAATGCTCCTTTGCAGCAATTCCAGCATTGCAGACCTTTGGCATTCTAGCTGTTAATTTGCTGAGGTAATCTTGAGACATTTCCCCCCCATGCTTCCTGAAGCCCCTCTACAAGTTGGATTGGCTTGATGGGCACTTTTTCCGTACCATACGGTGAAGCTGCTCCCACAACAGCTCAATGGGGTTGAGATCTGGTGACTGCACTGGCCACTCCATTACAGATAGAATACCAGCTGCCTGCTTCTTCTCTAAATAGTTCATGCATAATTTGGAGGTGTGCTTTGGGTCATTGTCCTGTTGTAGGATGAAATTGGCTCCAATCAAGCGCTGTCCACAGGGTATGGCATGGCGTTGCAAAATGGAGTGATAGCCTTCCTTATTCAAAATCCCATTTACATTGTACAAATCTCCCACTTTATCAGCACCAAAGCAACCCCAGACCATCACATTACCTCCACCATGCTTGACAGATGGCGTCAGGCACTCTTCCAGCATCTTTTCTGTTGTTCTGCGTCTCACAAATGTTCTTCTGTGTGATCCAAACACCTCAAACTTTGATTCGTATGTCCATAAAACTTTTTTCCAATCTTCCTCTGTCCAATGTCTGTGTTCTTTTGCCCATATTAATCTTTGCCTTTTATTAGCCAGTCTCAGATATGGCTTTTTCTTTGCCACTTTGCCCTGAAGGCCAGCATCCCGGAGTCGCCTCTTCATTGTAGACGTTGACAGTGGCGTTTTGCGTGTACTATTTAATGAAGCTGCCAGTTGAGGAGCTGTGAGGCATCGATTTCTCATACTAGAGACTCTAATGTCCTTGTCTTGTTGCTCAGTTGTGCAGCGGGTCCTCCCACTTCTCTTTCTACTCTGGTTAGAGCCTGTTTGTGCTCTCCCCTGAAGGGAGTAGTACACACCGTTGTAGGAAATCTTCAGTTTCTTGGCAACTTCTCACATGGAATAGCCTTCATTTCTAAGAACAAGAATAGACTGTCGAGTTTCACATGAAAGTTCTCTTTTTCTGGTCATTTTAAGAGTTTCATAGAACAGACAAATGTAATGCTCCAGATTCTCAACTAGCTCAAAGGAAGGTCAATTTTATAGCTTCTCAAATCAGCCAAACCGTTTTCAGCTGGGCTAACATACTTGTGCAAGGGTTTTCTAGGGCTTTCTAAACATCCATTAGCTTCTTACACAGTTAGCAAACACAATGTACCATTAAAACACTGGAGTGGTGGTTGTTGGAAATGGGCCTCTGTAAGCCTATGTAGATATTGCAATAAAAACAAGACGTTTGCAGCTAGAATAGTCATTTACCACATTAACAATGTATAGAGTGGATTTCTGATTCATTTAATGTTAGCTTCATTGAAAAAAAATGTGCTTTTCTTTAAAAAATAATGAAATTTCTAAATGACCCCAAACTTTTGAACGGTAGTGTATCTCTCTGATTAAAGGGCATGAAAATTAAAATTTTGAAAATTGCGACATTTTCTAAATTTTCACCAAATTTCCGTTTTTTTCACGAATAAACGCAAGTCATATCAATTAAATTCTACCACTATCATGAAGTACAATATGTCATGAAAAAGCAATCTCAGAATCAGTGGGATCCATTGAAGCGTCCCAGAGTTATTACCTCATAAAGTGACACTGGTCAGAATTGTAACATTTGGCTTGGTCATTAAGGACATAATTGGCTCCATCCTTAAGGGGTTATAGGCCCCCTCCAGACCTCCGAGGGAAGGGGGGGGGGGGGGGCGCTGGAAAAATGAGCATTCCAATTTGCTCGACCCGAGCTACGAGCACCTGAGCATTTTAGTGCTCGCTCATCGCTAGCCAGAAGGAATGTAATGTCAGTCTGCAGTATCAAAAGCAAGAAGCTTCAAGAGCTACTAGGTTTAGAGCAGCTCAGGGACACCATTTAGAAGGAAGCGGCCATAGAGAGAGAAGACAAGCCCAACAACTGCCCAAATTCTTGATGATAGAGGCAGAATGTCATTTGCTAAACAGCAAATTAAGCAGTAATTAAACTTTTTTTAAATATTTAATTATTGAACAACCCATGCAAAGTTATGAATCTTTGTATTATACTGCACTACTTATTTGGCTTCCCAAACTCTGATGAAAGTGTTGTTTTTACTGCCTTCTTCATGCATTTAGTGCACCTGATCTGCACTGCGGCTGGGAGAGTGTAAGTAAATAGGGCATGAGGGAGGGGAGCAAGGAAGCTCATACTGGAATATCGATGGGCATGAAGAAGGCAGGTAAAACAGCACTTTCAGCATGATCTTTAGGAAAAAAAAGGGTCAGCATATGGTAATGGATTACACTACAAAGCTTCATAACTTGAGAAGATTGATTAATACTTAAAAAAATAAAAGTTTAGTTACTCTTCAACCAATTCTTTCATGTTTCTGCTGCAAGATTGGATGCCAGTAATCATATTAGTGGCACCAGCAGATGAGGCTTTCATTTCTTAGCTGTGGTACCTTCAGGAGGACTAACTAACTCATTCATGGGCCAATCCGAGCCCCCACCAATCAGCTACTTTCAGCTCCCATGGCAGTTGGATGTCCACAGTGTACGGCCAGAACGGCACAGCTCCATACACTGTGTAGTGGTCATTCTAAGGCACTGCAGTTCGCATCACATACACTTCAATATGGAGAGGGAATCACAGGTGTGAATATTTATTCCAAGACTGATCTATAGAGGGAAGAAAGGTAAGGACAGGGGCAGCAGGGTGGCTTAGAAGTTGGCACTGTTGCTGGGGTCCTGGGTTCTAATCCCACCAAGGACAACATCTGCAAGGAGTTTGTATGTTCTCCCCGTGTTTGCGTGGGTTTCCTCCGGGTTCTCCAGTTTCCTCCCACACTCCAAAGACATAGTGACAGGGGATATAGATTGTGAGCCCCAATGGGGACAGTGATAATAGTCTTTGTAAAGTGCTGTGGAAAATGAAGGCGCTATATAAGAACATAAATATTACGCCTCTTTATCAGCGGCCGGTCTGTCTATGATGTTCTAGACCAGCCTGCGGCAGTCATGGATGGATGTCCGCTCCTAGTTCATGACAAGGCAATTCCTGACAACCCAAAATGAGTCCTTAATACAGTTTATAAGGTGCCAGATCTCCTGTATATCTAAGGTCATTTGATCCACATGATATGGTCCACAAAGCACCAAAAAGAGCACAATTCTGCTCTTGGGAGCAGAGTCTCTGAGTAAATTTTTCAGGGTGTCCAACAGGGGTTATGCAAAAGGTACCAAGATGTTTCTTCAGCGAATGGGCACCTTGGGCAATACATACTGTAGCACAATCCAAAGGCTATGCATGAAAGTTCTCAGGGTCAGATTCCCCTGAATAGCCATCCATGTCAGCTTTTGTTCCTGTTGGTTACCTGCCAGAAGCCACTTTTCTCCAGTTCCAGCTGTGGGAGTAAGAAGCCCTGCAGTGATCTCCATTAAGTCCTTTGTTTGTATAAGCTTGTGGATAGTCTTTGGTTTCCACAAGTTGGGCTTCAGTCTCTCCACATGGTATTCCCTGATGAACTTGATGACATCCGTCAGGGATTATGCACATGCACGATCCCGATTACTCACTACATAGTTATCGGCAAGCAAACAGTGAGCGTATGGCGTACACTCCTCCGGATTCCAAAGCATGGAATATATGTATACGCTCCCGTAGGTCACTGCCAGCTTGCCGATAACCCAATTAAGATTATTCGCTGCCACCACCAATCAGTTGTGGCCGATTTTGACACATTATGGGTAGCATATGGCTTTGGGGGAGGAACGATTACAGGACAGAAGAAACAGAACTATTACATTTTATATTTAATAAAAAGGAGGGCAGTGTTTATGAAAAAAATCTACAAAAGGTTTTACAAATAGGGACAATACAATATACAGTACAGACCAAAAGCTTGGACACAACTCATTTAAAGATTTTTCTGTATTTTCATTACTTTGAAAATTGTACATTCACACTGAAGGCATCAAAACTATGAATTAACACATGTGGAATTATATACTTAACAAAAAAGTGTGAAACAACTGAAAATATGTCTTATATTCTAGGTTCTTCAAAGTAGCCACCTTTTGCTTTGATGACTGCTTTGCACACTCTTGGGATTCTCTTGATGAGCTGTACCGAAGAGCCTGAGGACTGGAGCCGAGCCGGGGGATGGTGAGTCTGTGTGTGTGTGTGTGTGTGTGTGTGTGTCTGTGTCTGTGTGTGTGTGTGTGTGTGTGTGTGTGTGTGTGTGTGCAGGCAGATATCATTGTGTGACGTTGGTTTATATGTATTTTTGTGTTTCAAATGTGTTTATGCGTGTATGTATATCTGTATATGTTTGTGTGTGTGTGCGACTGCGTGCGTGACTGCGTGCGGCCTCCTGCTGAGTATAGATGGTGCCGTGCGGCCTCCTGCTGTCTCTGGGGGGGGGCGCCGTGCGGCCTCCCACTGTGTATAGATGGCGCCGTGCGGCCCCCTGCTGTGTATAGATGGCGGCGTGCGGCCCCCTGCTGTGTATAGATGACGCCGTGCAGCCCCCTGCTGTGTATAGATGGCGCCGTGCAGCCCCCTGCTGTGTATAGATGGCGCCGTGCGGCCTCCTGCTGTGTATAGATGGCGCCGTGCGGCCGCCTGCTGTGTATAGATGGCGCCGTGCGGCCTCCTGCTGTGCATAGATGGCTACGTGCAGCCTCCTGCTGAGTATAGATGGCGCCGTGCGGTCTCCTGCTGTCTCTAGGGGGGGGCGCCGTGCGGCCTCCCGCTGTGTATAGATGGCACCGTGCGGCCTCCCGCTGTGTATAGATGGCTACGTGTGCTCAATATTGAGTCATACAATTAATGTAAGGCTATGTGCCCATGATACAGAAATGTTCCGGATTTTTTTTGAGCGTTTCTGCATCTCCCTGGCAGAAAAAACGCATGCGGATTGTACATGCGGATTGTACATTCGTTTTTCCTGCCAGGGACATGCGGGTTGTCAAGCGATTTTAGCATCACTTGGAAAGTTCTTGAC
This sequence comes from Phyllobates terribilis, assembly GCF_046119375.1. Lineage (NCBI taxonomy): Eukaryota > Metazoa > Chordata > Amphibia > Anura > Dendrobatidae > Phyllobates > Phyllobates terribilis. The sequence goes on along the minus strand of NW_027362764.1, from coordinate 40,646,178 downwards.
AACTTGGTTACACTATATAAATCCATGCAACCAGCGTGGATTTATATAGTGTGACCGTAAAAGAATGGTAAAAAATAATAAATATATACTTACCTTCTGATGGCCTGCCGACATCAGCGGTCGCATGACCCGTCACATGACTAAATGACGTCACGGCAGGTCCTTTTCAGACCATCGCGAGCTGCCGGAAAGCCAGGACGCGTGGGATAAAGACACCGGGGGCCATCAGAAGGTAAGTATAATATTTTTATTTTATTTTATTCTTTTTTTACAGGTTCTATGGTACCCGGGTCCGGAGGAGGGTCTCCTGTCCTCCACACCCGGGTACCATCCGCACATTGAAACGCATGGATTCCGCATCTACAGATGCAGTGATGCGGATTCCATGTGGTCTAATGCAAGTCAATGGCGGCGAAAACGCCGCGCTTCCGCAAAATAATTGATAATGCTGCGGATTTTTCCGCAGCGGAAATTTCCGCAGCATGTACACAGCACATGCGGATTATCATTGGGGAACATGGCAGGCCTTCTACCAAGCGTTTTTTAAGCATTTCTGCAGCGGAATTGCCGCTGCAGAAATGCTTAAAAAACGCATAGTGGGCACACAGCCTAAAAAAAAAAATATTATAATTAATATTGTGCCAAATTAATTTCACGTGAACTATCACATGATCTATCACAGGGGATCATGTGACATGTCACGTGATAAATCAGGTGTGTGTGTGTTGGGTGGGGGGTGTCTGGGGGGGGGGCCCGCGCCTTCTAAACTGCCCGGGGCCCTTGCTACTCTTAATCCACCCCTGAGTGTGAGCTCTGTCTCCTTTGACAAATAGTAGAGTGGAGGGGAAAAGAGGGGTTTGGAGGGAGAGAGATATTTTTAATATTTTCTATGACAATATCCCACTAATAATGTCAGGAGATGTCCCAGATGTAACTGTAGTATCTTTCTTTCTTTCTTTTCTTTTCTGTTCCAAACCTCCTCCTTAGAGATAGGAGAAAGAGGCGAGACATATACCAGCCCCCCAAGCAATGGACACTTGTTTTCAGAGTCCTGCAGATGCCGTCACACGCAAAGAAGACCTACAGCAAAGTGGTGATGTCTGGATCTCCCTTCACACCTTTGTGGGGTTCCTTGTACATATCTGTTTGTTTCACTCTGTCCATTTTGGAACCCCAAATGAAGTAAAAGACTGTGTTAGTAATGGCCTGGTGTACAGTAAAGTGGAGAGGCCAAACATGGACTATGTATTGAAGCAGACGCAGACTCTCATTACACAAAACAAGCGTATTTCCTTCAATGGTCAGCTGTCTGAGACTGAAAAGTCTGATGTTTTGGTTCTCCTTGGCCAAGCAATCTTACCAAGACTTGAGGGCTACTCCTTTCTTCTTGAACCAGACCTCCAGGATCTTGATGAAGTAAGGGTGAATAGAGAATGGGAAGCAGTTGCCAGGGGCCAGAGCCCATTCCCCAAAAAGCATGGCTTCTGACTTCCCACAGTTTACCTATGCCTCCCAAGCTCAGAGGTCTCCAAATTTCTTACATGTCTGGACAAAAGCTGTCATTGAAAAAAAGATGATTATGTACAGCAAACACTACGCCATTTGTCCGTTGGGTGATGCACCTGACCTTGGGTTTTTGCCTAACACACTTTGGAAATAAATGTATACTACAAATGAGCTGGAAGAGGACAGTTTGTCTGACCCCAGAGAACACCAGAAAGGGGGCAGTGTTTCAGCCATTCACCAATACCCTGCTGTACATGTCAAGGTATGTAAGCATAACATATGAATGGAACATTTTCCTAAATCCAAACTTTCCAGTACCTTGTCCATGGACACTTGTGACCCATGATAAAATGCCTTTATCTGGTGGAGACTGACCATGGCTGCAAACATGAGTTGATCCTTGATGAATTGCACAATGCTGTCTGCGATCCCGCATCTTGGAACACTAAAGGTCTGATCGGGGTGGATGATCAATCCAGTGACAACCTCCTGCCAATAGGCTAGTTCCTTGGTGAGGATCTTGTAGTCTTCAGGTGAGAGATGGGGCACCAATTTTTCAAATCTTATCTCTCTCTCTTCCACTAATAAAAAGAATAATCATTCCTTCCCTCAATAATAGAGGCATTCTGCCCTGTACCACCAACTCCCTATATAACTCCAACAGGTCCGAGCCAATGAGGTCCCACTGCGCTACATAGAGCTCTGCTGGTAGACCGTCACTGCGAGGGTTCCTGCCAGGCCTAAAGAATTTAGGCCAAAGTGCAGCTCCTCCATTGTCACAGGAGTATCCATGGTTGATTTACTGCTACCTGGTTGTTGACTTCCATCCCTCCATCCTTCCTGTTGTGATGTTTCTGGCACCGTATCACAGCTCTGTCAAATAGCATGTGACTGGGCATGGAGCTCCCTGAAAAAGAGTGAGTTACACTTCTCATCCCTCTCTAGGTGCTCTCCATTGGAACATTGGTTGCGCTTGGTCTCCTCTTCAAAGTATCTCTCCAGGATCTTATTGGTTTCCTGCAGTTCATCTTTGACCTCCCAACCATACTGATAATAGTCCTATAGGGAACGCAGCTGTTACTGCAGATCCCTCAAGTGCCTCCTCTGCTCGCATGCTTGGTGACGTCCTTTTGTCTGAAAAAAAACAACAAAACTTGAGTTTTACATATTCCCAGCAATTAGATCTGTTGTTGAAAAGACATTTATCATTGATCCAGACAATGCAGGCATGCCTAAGTTCCTCCCTTACCTCCTAGATTTGCAGTAGGGTACAGTGGAGCTTCGAGGAGTCAGGACCAAATGGAAACCTGGCACCTAGAACTGCCTAAAGATTGATAGCCCTCTGATCAGAAAAGAAGAAGAATACCCAAGAAGTTTTAGTGCCATGGAAGCAAACACAAAGTCGAAACGGGAAATCTGCTATGCCATTGGCATTGCCCCAACTATAGTTGAGGGAGTCAGCCCCCATGGATCCCACAACAGCATGCAAGGACACGCGTAATCATATTTATCAGCAGCTTAAAGGAAGCACTCAAGTCTTGTTTCTGCTGGGGTATTCTTCTACAATGGGACAAAGTCTCCTCTCAGCACCGCTGACAAACTGGGTGCACAAAAGCTGCAAAAGATCCAATTACTCATTCACGACTCGACCACACAGACTCTCTCGCCCAGGAACCGTCTACCATCAGATGAGTTCCTAGATGGAATTAAGCTTGAAAAGCGCTGCCTCGGACAAGAATGATGTCCTCCGCGGCACCTGTGCTTAGGCCACCAGATCAGCAAGAAGGGTTGTGAGACCGCTGCCAGGCCAAAAGCATGTAAGACCCAGAAGAAGGCAAAACATGTTATTGCAGCATACTGCATATATGTCACATCCCTGGGAAGGCACAAAAGTTAGAACATACTAGATTTATCTCCAATGCTTTTCACATTGATGCTAAAGATGTTTAGATTAGATTCTGTAAGGAAATAAAGGAGGGTTATCACAGAACCATGCACTTCAGTTATCACTCTTGTAGTGTAGATTTTCATCGTTGAAGTCTGCCAGGTCTGAAAAATCTACCAATCCCCCTGCCGCAAACTGGTCAAGCAGAAAAAAGGTCCCTTGCATGTCTAAAAGTTACTGGGACTCTGGTTCATACACCAATTCCTCCACTATCTGCTCCATCTCCTCTTCAACAAGGAGCAGGTCTTGAGTGACCTCCACCGCCTTCTTCTTGGATGGATCTGCACAAACATTGTCCACCCTTTTCTCTTCCCTGAAGAATACCTGCTAAGGCAAGAGGGGCGTGGGAAAGGAAAGCAGCAGTGGTCGGAGGGAGGGTTAGCGCTGCCTTAGTGAGGCTGGGTGGTGCCAGGATCGGTTGAAAGAACCACTGAGTCAGGTGCTGGGAAGGTAAAGGTGGCAGCCTGAGTGGGATAGGCAGGGGGCTAGGGACTTGGGGAAGGCTAGCACTGAGTGCATGTACTTTTATGCATTTGACCCTGTCTAGCCTCTGTGCCCTGTTATTCAATGCCAAATTTTGTTGGGTAAATGGGTTCGACTATCCAAGTAAATTCTGTGACGCTGAGGTTTGCGGCTGTGCACAAATATAATATGTTTGGCAACTTTTGCAAAGTGATTTATACTTGCAAAACCAGAGACTCACCTGTAAGTTCTCCAAATTGGAAAGTTTGAGCTACTTTGCATATTTAGTTATTTTTTTTACCATGGAGCATTGCCTTGAAATTAAAGGGATTCCGCCAGCACAAAATGACTGTTCAAACCAGGTACAGGCACTTGGTGCATCGTGGCGCGGCCAATCACTTAAATGCATTTTCCCACCTGCTTATTTTCCATCTTTCTCCACCTTTCTCTGACTCTATAAAGCCAGAGCTGTCAATCAAAGAAAACGAAGGTGGAGGTAGAGGGAAAACAAGCATGTAGGAAGGTGAACTTAAATGTTTGGCCATGCCATGGAGCACCGAGCACCTGTACTTGGTTTGAACAGTCATTCTGTGCTGAAAGAGCTCCTTTAAGCCTTCGTATGGAGTTGGGTCACTTCAATGAGAACCAGTATCCTCCATGAGTTTGTAACTTTTTCTTTTAAATAGTTTTTTCCTTAGATTGCAAAGTGAAATAAACGTTTTTGAATTCTAAGCCTCCCAATTTTCCAACTTTTTGAATTGACATCAGTCTTACGATAAAGTATCCCGGTGCCATAAACAGAAAAACCTTTGGGATCGTTGCTTACTCGGAAGTTGTAGTAGGCTTCTACAATTTTGCTTACTCTTCCAGGGGTCAAGCATAGAGTATATTGTAGACCAATGGAAAAGGGCATTCAATGGACAAAGCAATTTCATTCCTTTCTGGAAACAGTCTCAAAAACTAAATGTAACGATGCCAAACCGATGAGCACTCGTGTCGCATGTGCGCACTGCCCCAACGAAAGGCTCGTAAAGTGCTATTATTCTAAATTAATATTTATTTTGGAGGCGATGAATCCCCCCCTCCCATCCATTCTTTCTAACAAAATCAGGAGATCAAAAGGACAGATGCCCCAGCATGCTGCGAGGAGAGAACTGGTTACACGAACACTTAATTATATTTATTTCATTCCATCTGTGGGCAGACATTCTCCTCCTCGTGACTGCTTGATGAAAGCCACAGAAAAAGTGTCTTAGTAATTAATATGCATATTAACGATGTTAATACCGTCAGAACAAGTGTTAACCCCTTGGTCTCAGAAACAGATGGGACTTTCTATTGATAACAAGCTGGTCTTTGCCCTCCCTCTTGAACTCTGCACCTGGGGCATTGGCCCCATTAGACACCCGGGGTTTTTAATCATATTGAATGGAAATGATCATATATATATATATATATTTTTTGCAGAAAGTCTTGCAACCTCCTACGTGGAGCTTAGAAAGGATTTACAGGCTTTATGAATAGGAAAAATATACTGGAGTTTGACAAATCTGTCACTGTCCAGAAAATTATATTTAAAGGAGTTCCAAGTTTTACACATTTTGTTAGCTGCTAAGTTTTTTTTGTTTTTTTTTTATAGGATTTTTATCTGCTAGGACATAATCAGCTGTGATCAATCGGAGAATCCGTCAGCAACTATTCAATTTCCCCACAGCTCCACCACAGGACAAATTGAGCATTACACCCTTTACATTAAAATCAATGGGCTCTGATTGAAATGTATTGATCAGCCAGGTCCTCAATAGTTAAATATCTTACTTGTAGTCACCCTCTACTTTGGCTATTAAAATGGAATGTCTACTATAAATTAGGAATAATAATGTAGATAGGTTTACTTAACTACGCATTCCCTTTAATACCTAGACTCTCAATTCAGAGCTGAAATGATTTTGGGGAAGAACAGTTTAGCTCAATCTCACACTCCCCCCCCCCCCCCCCCCCCCATAAATTACTTTCCAAGGGGTCCAAGAAGCTGAAATCTAAGCTGCTGCTCTACATTTGCTTTTCCTGCTTTGCAAAATGTCTTATTAAAGTGAGAACACTGGGGTTAACCTACTGATTATTACCTCCATTGGGCTGGTGAAAGACTAAAGTCCCACCCTTATAGCCAAGGGCTGGGCTTAGTAACCTTCTGTGCAACTACAGAAGAGGCAGTGGGGAGAGGCTCCTGCTGCAGACAGTTATCTCACAGCCACACACAGGACAGTGAGGAGGAGAAGGGGGGAAATGGCTTATCTCCTGAGACACGGAGATTTATTTTTATATTTCACAGTAGTAATTGAAATATGAGACAAGATTGGATCAAAGAATAGAAGTAGATTAATAGAGTAGGTCCTGGGATACTTTTTATTTTTGTGAAGTTTTTTGAGGTTTAGTATTCCTTTAAGTAGGGCAAATGACCAGTGATCTTACTAGCGATAAAAAGTTGCTTGGCTGCTGTACTGGGAGAAAATTAACTGTTTCTCCCTGCATCCACCAGCTTTCAGTCATGTAGGCAGGCGTGCCCGGAGCAAATACAGCACAGAGAATAGTGGCTGAAAGCACAAACCAGAGTACCTTGCCTGACAGCCGGCTCTGTAGTACATCAGTGCAAAATAAGCTGTCAATCAAAATACTGGGGCGTGCTTATATCCACCACCCACTATGTACTGAGCGACGACTGTAGCTGCTCCGGTCACACCTTTATAACTGAAAGCCAGCAGCTCCTGGGAACCAAAAAAAGTTAATTTTCATTTAGGTGCCGCACTTTCAGTATGCAAATTTATTAAGGTATTTATCTGCAGATTAACCCTATATCTGCAGGTTAATAGAGTTATCAGACCAGACAGGTTCCCTTTAAGACATCCTATAAAATCTAGTGACGTTGAAAGCCAAAATATATCACAAAAAATGCATTGAGCGCAATGTGACCCAGATTCACCCAGAATAAGCTGTGGTTCTGGTAGGATCTGGGTTCTCCACTGTAAGTGATCCATATATTGTGAAATCCTGATAAACTGTGGAATCTGGTAGGTTTCTGAAATATTTGACTTTCTTCAGCACCATTGAAAATAACATGGAGGAGTAATGAGGGGCAGTTTCACGCCGCCCCCTGTCATCCCTGCTGAACCAATATATAAATATAAAAAAGACCATATATATATGACGCACCCCCTGGGCCGTGTGTGCACGTGTGTGGGATACCCGGCGCCGGCTTTCTGGGGGTTGTAGTCTCTGTGGCGGCGACCCGGTCCCGTGGCTCAGGGTGGTCAAACCAGTGGCAGTCTTTATAGGGTTTTTGTGGTTTAATGTTCGACTACGCCACCCGTGGATTGCGGTCAGGGTGTACCGCTGCTGCGAGGCAGACCGCTGAGGCTGGTGTGGTGTGCGCAGCAAAGGATGGGATAACTCCCCACGGGAAGAGTATAGCCTCAGGGCAGGGAACGTGGATGATGGGAGTGATGGTGCACGGGCGCAGCAGGAATGACTCAGAGTCTTTGCAGTGCAGTCCAGGGTCTTTACTAATGATAATAAGGCCGACCCTCCCGGGAGTACTGGCTAACATAAGAGGCCTGGTCAGTCTGTGAGCAAACAGGAGTTCCCCTGACCAGGTAGAGTTGTAGGCTTCCCCGTCTGTCTGCACTCTTCCTGGCTACCTTGCTGTAAGCGAGTGGAAGTAGCCCACATCCCTGAGTGTACCGTGTAGTGCTCACCCGTATGGCTGGTGACTTGGGGCCTTCTGATAGCCTCCGCTCCTCGATGGCGGTGCTGGTCCCTTGCTCGTGACTGAGCCTCCGGGCTTCTATGGCCAGAGGACCTGGAATCCCCTGCCGGCTGGTTTCTGCTGCTGGACTTAAAGATCCTTGCAGCCTCGGACTCCGGTGTCCGGTTCTTAGATTCTTCTGCCAGGACGAACTCCGCTTAGCTCAAGTCCCTGGTCTTCAGCTCCTGCTCCTACAGAGCTCCTTGCTGTTACTTTCTCTGTGTCTGGAACTAACTCCAGGCTTTGACTGTCTAACCCCGCCCCAGATCCAGTTTATATGGGGCAGGTTCCTCCCCCATCTGGTCTGGGACAGGAGGTGTTGTATGTCCTGACCAGGAAACCTCCCACTTGCTCTCAGACGTTATATTTCTATTACTGTGGTAACCAGACCCCTGGGGTGCCACATTCCCCCCTAGTAAATTTTAGTACTCCGGGACTAAACACATTTTTAAGAAAACACAAATACATGGTATAACAATAGCCTAACATATGTACAAGGACAATTTTTCTTTAAGGTCACGGCTCTTCCGTAACCGGGTGTCCATATCACCCAAGGTGAAGTTTTAGAGTAGGGGACCTGTCTAAAGCAAACCCCAAACGCCAGACAGGTTTTCCTTCCGTGGCCGTCTTCGCAAGAGGCACAAAGTGCAACTATCTACAATGTAGTTCAGGTTATTCAGCGTCCATAACCTGTCAGTCCAAATAAACCTGAAGGGTAACTAGAGAAACATAATTAATAAACAGGCAACAAACATAAACCATTTTCAACATTTGCAGTTTACAGGTAAATTCACATTACAATTTAGATTCTCCAGCGAGCGGGCATCTGTCCTCTAGTGCTCCTGGTGGACCTATGTAACCCACTATCTGATTCTGCACTACAGGGTGTAGGAGGTGTTACGGGCAGGCCTGGAAGCTTTCTGCGTACTCTTTGGCTTACTAGGGGCACGGCAGGCTCACTACTAGCAGAGGGTTGATTCTCCTGGGCTGCTGGTATGGATTCTTCTGCCTCTTGGGCCGGCTGCTCTTCCGACACTACCTGTTCTTCTGTAGGCCCTTGAGGGGCTGGCTGGAGAAAGGTGAGGACGGGTACCACGACCGCGTTGTTAATTTGAGTCCAGGAACGGGGAAAGTCTCCGAGTACGGTACTGATCATTTCTCCCCTTTCCTCTGCGGGTTAAGGGTTCTCTTGATCTTCGTCAGTGCTTTGCAGCTGCTTGGAACACTTTTTCAGGTGGTCTCTGGAAACAATGGCTGTGGTTTCTCCTCCATCCTTACTGATTATGCAGACTTTTGGATTATCATGGCTTGAGGGCAGTACTGTGTACGAGTCCTTCTCCCACTGGTCCTCCAACTTGTGGAGCTGCCTCTTTCTCTTCAAGACCTGCTCTCCAGGTACCAGGGGAACAGCGGGAGCATGCTGGTTATAAGTCTTCTCTTGCCTTTCTCTTGCTTGAGACAGACTTCACTCGACGCTCTCCTGTACTTTCTGATACTGCTGCTGCCGTTCTGTATCCCAGTCTGCCTCTGGCAAGGTGTCCTCAGGTGTCAGGACTCCCATATCCAGGTCAATAGGCAGCTTACCTGGTCTTGCTTTCATTAGGTAAGCCGGGATACAGTTGGTGGAACCTACGGGGATGTGATTATACAAGTCCACCAGATCAGGCAGTTTTTCAGGCCATAGACTGCGTTCTTCCAGGGGCAACGTTTTTAGCAAGTCTATCACCACCTGGTTCATTTTTTCACATAGTCCGTTGGTCTGAGGGTGATAGGGCGTTGTTCTTATCTTCCTGCAGCCATACATATTGCAGAACTCTTGGAAGACCTCCGCTTCGAAGGCTGGTCCTTGGTCCGTCAGCACTTGCTCCGGATTCCCGTGTGGACGGCAGAAGTGCAGCTGGAAGGCTCTGGCTGCTGTTTGAGCCGTTAAGTCTTTGACAGGGACCACCACCAGGAACCGGGAGTAGTGATCTACGATGGAGAGGGCGTAGACGTACCCAGATTTGCTTGGAGCCAGTTTCACATGGTCCAGGGCTACCAGTTCCAGTGGCTGCCTGGTGATGATGGGCTGCAGGGGAGTCTTCTGGCTGGCATGGTCTCTTCTTCTTAGGCTGCACGGGCCCACAGTCTCTGCACCACCTCTCGATGGCTCCTCTCATGCCTACCCAGTAGAACCGTCCACGCAACAAGAACTCCAGCTTCTTCCATCCGAAGTGTCCTGCTCCGTCGTGGTATGCCTCCAGAACCATAGCCGCGTCTCGTCTTGGGACCACTACCTGCCAGGTCAGCTCATGTGTTCTAGAGTTGACCATTCTCCGGCACAGCTTCTCCTTGTAAAGAAACAGTTTACTTTTATCCTTCCACAGTTGCTTGGTCTCCTCCGGAGCGTCTGGGTCAAGACGGACTTCAGCCTGTGTCAGCATTTCCTTCACCAGACGGACTGCAGGATCACTGTCTTGTGTCTCCGCCCAGCTGTAGGGGGGTAAGGGATTGAACGTAACAAGCGCCTGTCCCTTACATGGTGGGAATACAGGGTAATCCCATGACGGTGGAACGCAGGGAGTTCGACTTCTTCCAGTTCTTCTGGATCTTCCCCTACGTCCGGTAAGTTTGGCATTCTGGACAGGGCATCAGCGTTGGCATTTGAGCGTCCCGCCCGGTATTTGATGGTGAATTCATAGTTGGACAGGCGGGCCATCCATCTCTGCTCCAGGGCACCAAGTCTTGCAGTGTCCAGGTGTGTCAACGGGTTGTTATCTGTGTACACGGTGAACTTGGAAGAGGCAAGGTAATGCTTGAAACGTTCGGTCACTGCCCACACTACTGCCAGGAACTCTAGCTTGAATGAGCTATAATTCTCAGGGTTTCTCTCTGTGGGCCGTAGTTTTCGGCTGGCGTAAGCGATTACCCGTTCTTTCCCCTGCTGGATCTGGGACAGTACGACTCCTAGCCCGATGTTGCTCGCGTCCATGTGGAGGATAAAGGGCTGGCCATAGTCAGGGTACGCCAGGATTTCATCCCCCGTGAGGGCCATCTTCAGCTGGCGGAAGGAATCCTCTTCCAGCTTTTCCCACCTGAAGGGCGGCTTCTGGTTTTTGGCCTTCCTGGATTGACCTATCAGGAGGTCCTGCATAGGAGCTGCCATTTTGGTGAAACCGGGAATGAATCTTCGGTAGTAGCCTACCAACCCGAGGAACTGCCGCACTTCCTTTATGCTAGAGGGTCTTGGCCAGTCTTTAATCACGGTGATCTTATCGGGGTCGGGAGCCACTCCGTCAGCACTCACCACGTGTCCCAGTTACTGTACCTTTGGTTTCAGCAGGTGACACTTGGAGGGTTTCACCTTTAGGCCGTAGCTTGCCAGGGCGTCAAACACCTCTGCCAGGTGTTTCAGATGGTACTCGTAGGTTTTGGAATAAACGATGACATCGTCCAGGACCGTCTCGAAATTCCGGTGTCCCAGACAGCATTCCATCAACCGCTGGAAGGTTCCTGGTGCGTTGCAGAGCCCAAACGGCATACAGTTGAATTCGCGGAGACCCATCGGGGTGGTGAACGCAGTCTTCTCCTTGTCCGCCTCTGCTACAGGAACTTGCCAGTACCTGCTAGTAAGATCCAAAGTGGAGAAGAAGTTAGCAGATTTTAATGCAGCTAAAGATTCTTCTATTCTAGGTAACGGGTACGCATCTTTGTGTGTGATACGGTTGACCTTTCTGTAGTCTACACACATTCTCATTGTGTTGTCCTTCTTTTTCACTAGAACTAGTGGAGCTGCCCAGGGGCTACAGCTGTCCTTGATTACCCCAGCCTCCTTCATGTCCCGCAACATCCCCTTTGTATGCTGATAGTGTGCAGGGGGTACAGGTCGGTATCTTTCCTTTATGGGTGGATGGTCTCCTGTGGGGATGTGATGTTCTACCCCCTTTACTCGCCCGAAGTCTAGCGGGTGTTTACTAAAGACTCTTTCGTACTCCTGAACCACCCGGTAGACTCCCTGCTTTTGGTGTGAGGGAGTGGAGTCAGTACCCAAATGCAGTTGCTGACATCAGTCCTCGATTTGTTTCTTAGAGCCGTTACCTTCCTCTGGTTGAGATGGAGGCAAGGGTTCCACGGCCTTTACAGAATTTTGATTTATGGTGAACAATTTGGCTAGTGTGGCATACCGGGGCAGGTGTACTTCTCTCTCCCCGATATTTCCGATGCGGACAGGTACTCTCCCATGGCGTACATCGACCACCCCCGTGCTGTCAAAATGGTGGGCCTACTGTCTGAGTAAACGGGTTCCACCATTGCTTGGTAGTCTCTACCTCTTAGACCAATAGCTTCCCGGCACCAGATCATCATCACACTTTTCGGGGGCATGGCAATAGGGAACGGGTCACACATTCTCACGCTACCAATCTCACCACCAGATAGTTCCGCTTGTTGCCGTTTCATCAGTGCCCGAATCTCTTTTTGGAGAACACGCTGCTGGCTGGAACTGGCGTTCATGGCAACCTGCTGTAAAATGAGAATTATCTCTGCAAGACAATTTTCAATCACGTTAGTACCCAAGGTTATTTTAGGGTGACTCTCACGACGGTCAATGTCCACTATTATCAGTCCTTGTGCCGCCAGTTCGACTTTACCAATTTAATGGTCACCTCTTTGAATCCCACCTGCGGCACGGGCTGACCATTGCTGGCGATGATACTCAGGTCGTCATCTGGGTAGCGGGTTATGTCCGAGTCATTCCAGTACCGCTTAAAGAGCACATAAGGGATGGTAGTTACCTGTGACCCGGTGTCTAATAGGGCACTCATTGGAATGCCATCCAGTACCACAGGCAAGACTGGACATCCCCCTATGTATTTATCACGCCAGTTTTAGGGGCCTGATGATCTTATGCCTGGAGGTTGGCCCTCTGCCCCAGGTTGTGCCCGTTTAAATGACAGTACCTTGCCATATGTCCGGGTTGATTGCAGCGGCGACAGATGGGTTGTCCGTCCTCGTTGTATCTGTCACTGGGTCTTCCTCTGGACGATGGGATCCTCCTCTGTCGGCGCCACGGGACGTCCTCCGGTCCGGATGCCAGCTGGATCTTTCCTGGAGGAGAGACCTGTAAAGACTGCACAGTTCTGATTAGCGCGGCTACGCTTTTAGTCAGCTCTTGGACCTGATGGTGCAGGTCTGTTGCCGGGTTGTTGTCCAAAGCCTGCGCACCAGCTCCTACAGGCTCTGCAGACAAGGGCGCCACCTCCTGGTGATAGGTAATAGCAGGGCGCTGGTGGGTTACAGCGCTACCCGGTGCCGGTTCTCGGAGCACCCGGATGGCCCTGTCTTTGAACTTTGCAAAGTCTAAACCAGGGTTCTGCAAGGTCATTGCACGTAACTGGGTTCGGTGGGCGTTGGACAGCAGACCCTCAATGAATTGCTCAGTTAACAGTTCATCTGCATTCCGCACACTGTCAGGGTCTGCCTGTTTAATGGCTCCCAGGGCCTCTTGCAAACTCAAAGCATAGTCTCTTATACTGTCTTGGGCCCGCTGCTTGCACCCATAAAATCTCATTTTGATCTCTGCTGAGGTGCGGGTATCAAAAGTGTCCTTCAGACGGGCCAAGATCTCCTTTACGGTCTCCTTGTCCCTGACTTACCAGGACTTTACTTCGCGTTGGGCTGCGCCGGTTAGCTGGCCTATCAATATGCTCACTTTCTGGCCCTCCGTCAGGGGGTATACCTTAAATAGGCTGTACAGTCTCTCTTTAAAGTCGCTTAGGGTATGCGACTCCCCTGAGTATTAGGGCAGCCAGGCCGCTCCGGGGATGTAAGGCATTGTGAACGGCATTACTGCGGCAGCGGCCGCGCTGGTGGTAGAGGGTCCCTCCATGTCCGTCATCTTCCTCCCCCCTAGTTAAGTGTGGCCTACCTTCCGTCGATCCTCTTCCGTAGGCCGCGGCTTCGCTGGTGCTGCTCCGGGCGAGGACCTTGCGTCGCGCCCTGGTGACGTCAGCGTCGCTCCCTCTCCCTTCCAGGACCTTGCGCAGCCTCGGTGCGTGGGGCGGAGCTTCGGGTCTCGCGCGCTTTCGGCGTCCACGCCCCTCTTCTTCCCGCGCGGCGTCCTGAAGATGGCGTCCGATGGCGGGAAAACTGCTGAAGACGGCGGGAAACGACTGAAGATGGCGGGAAACGACTGAAGATGGCGGGAGACGACTGAAGATGGCGGGAAACGGCTCCGGATGGCGGGAAACTTCACTCAGGTAAGTACAAAGTCTTTTTCAGGCACACAATACCTGTTTGTGGCGGGTTGGTCACAATCCTGCCGACTACGCCAAAGTTGACGCACCCCCTGGGCCGTGTGTGCACGTGTGTGGGATACCCGGAGCCGGGTCTCTGGGGGTTGTAGTCTCCATGGCGTCGACCCGGTCCCGTGGCTCAGGGCGGTCAAACCAGTGGCAGTCTTTATAGGGTTTTTGTGGTTTAATGTCCGACTACGCCACCCGTGGATTGCGGTCAGGGTGTACCGCCGCTGCGAGGCAGACTGCTGAGGCTGGTGTGGTGTGCGCAGCAAAGGATGGGATAACTCCCCACGGGAAGAGTATAGCCTCAGGGCAGGGAACGTGGATGATGGGAGTGATGGTGCACGGGCGCAGCAGGAACGACTCAGAGTCTTTGCAGTGCAGGTCAGGGTCTTTACTGATGATAATAAGGCAGACCCTCCCGGGAGTACTGGCTAGCATAAGAGGCCTGGTCAGTCTGTGAGCAAACAGGAGTTCCCCTGACCAGGTGGAGTTGTAGGCCTCCCCGTCTGTCTGCACTCCTCCTGGCTACCTTGCTGTAAGCAAGTGGAAGTAGCACACGTCCCTGAGTGTACCGTGTAGTGCTCACCCGTATGGCTGGTGACTTGGGGCCTTCTGATAGCCTCCGCTCCTCGATGGCGGTGCTGGTCCCTTGCTCGTGACTGAGCCGCCGGGCTTCTGTGGCCAGAGGACCTGGAATCCCCTGCCGGCTGTTTTCTGCTGCTGGACTTAAAGATCCTTGCAGCCTCGGACTCCGGTGTCCGGTTCTTAGATTCTTCTGCCAGGACGAACTCCACTTAGCTCAAGTCCCTGGTCTTCAGCTCCTGCTCCTACAGAGCTCCTTGCTGTTACTTTCCCTGTGTCTGGAACTAACTCCAGGCTTGGACTGTCTAACCCCGCCCCAGATCCAGTTTATATGGGGCAGGTTCCTCCCCCATCTGGTCTGGGACAGGAGGTGTTGCATGTTTAAGGGCTCCTGACCAGGGAACCTCCCACTTGCTCTCAGACGTAATATTTCTATTACTGTGGTAACCAGACCCCTGGGGTGCCACATGTGTGTGTGTGTGTGTGTGTGTGTGTGTGTATATATATATATATATATATATATATATACATACATACATACATACATACATACATACATACATACATACATACATACATATATATACATATACAGTACAGACCAAAAGTTTGGACACACATTCTCGTTTAAAGATTTTTCTGTATTTTCCTGACTATGTAAATTGTACATTCACACTGAAGGCATCAAAACTATGAATTAACACATGTGGAATTATATACTTAACAAAAAAGTGTGAAACAACTGAAAATATGTCTTATATTCTAGGTTCTTCAAAGTAGCCACCTTTTGCTTTGATGACTGCTTTGCACACTCTTGGTATTCTCTTGATGAGCTTCAAGAGGTAGTTACCGGAAATGGTCTTCCAACAATCTTGAAGGAGTTCCCAGAGATGCTTAGCACTTGTTGGCCCTTTTGCCTTCACTCTGCGGTCCAGCTCCCCCCAAACCATCTCGATTGGGTTCAGGTCTGGTGACTCTGGAGGCTAGGTCATCTGGCGTAGCACCCCATCACTCTCCTTCTTGGTCAAATAGCCATTACACAGCCTGGAGGTGTGTTTGGGGTCATTGTCCTGTTGAAAAATAAATGATGGTCCAACTAAACACAAACCGGATGGAATAGCATGCTGTTGCAAGATGCTGTGGTAGCCATGCTGGTTAAGTATGCCTTCAATTTTGAATAAGTCCCCAACAGCAAAGCACCCCCACACCATCACACCTCCTCCTCCATGCTTCACGGTGGGAACCAGGCATGTAGAGTCCATCTGTTCACCTTTTCTGCATCGCACAAAGACACGGTGGTTGGAACCAAAGATCTCAAATTTGGACTCATCAGACCAAAGTACAGATTTCCACTGGTCTAATGTTCATTCCTTGTGTTCTTTAGCCCAAACAAGTCTCTTCTGCTTGTTGCCTGTCCTTAGCAGTGGTTTCCTAGGAGCTATTTTACCATGAAGGCCTGCTGCACAAAATCTCCTCTTAACAGTTGTTGTAGAGATGTGTCTGCTGCTAGAACTCTGTGTGGCATTGACCTGGTCTCTAATCTGAGCTGCTGTTAACCTGCGATTTCTGAGGCTCGTGACTTGGATAAACTTATCCTCAGAAGCAGAGGTGACTCTTGGTCTTCCTTTCCTGGGGCGCTCCTCATGTGAGCCAGTTTCTTTGTAGCGCTTGATGGCTTTTGCAACTGCACTTGGGGACACATTCAAAGTTTGCCCAATTTTTCGGACTGACTGACCTTCATTTCTTAAAGTAATGATGGCCACTCGTTTTTCTTTAATTAGATGCTTTTTCTTGCCATAATACAAATTCTAACAGTCTATTCAGTAGGACTATCAGCTGAGTATCCACCTGCCTTCTGCACAACACAACTGATGATCCCAACCCCATTTATAAGGCAAGAAATCCCACTTTTTAAACCTGACAGGGCACACCTGTGAAGTGAAAACCATTTCCGGTGACTACCTCTTGAAGCTCATCAAGAGAATGCCAATAGTGTGCAAAGCAGTCATCAAAGCAAAAGGTGTCTACTTTGAAGAACCCAGAATATAAGACATATTTTCAGTTGTTTCACACTTTTTTGTTAAGTATATAATTCCACATGTGTTAATTCATAGTTTTGATGCCTTCAGTGTGAATGTACAATTTTCAAAGTCATGAAAATACAGAAAAATCTTTAAATGATAAGGTGTGTCCAAACTTTTGGTCTGTAGTGTATATAAAAATATATACAGAGGCTATCAAATTATTATCCGCCATATTTGTGAGCTTTACTGGCTGGAGTTCTGGATATTAGAGTGATAAGAAAGGAGCAATACAGATAGGACTATCGTTGATAGCCCAATATGCTAAAAAATTGCCAAATTGCGAAGATTCTAAAACTCCAATTTCAAAAAGTTTGGGACTCTGTGTAAAATGTAAAGAAAACAAAAATACAATGATCGGGAAATCTCTCTTATAGCCATAAATTATTCACAACAAAGCATAGAACACATACGAAATATGAGCGGATCTGGCAAAATTAAAATTTGCCTTTTTGCATGGATTTTCCCCAAGTGCTGAATTCCGGGCTGGGACAGTTCTGTGCAAGCACGCATAAGGACACGATGTTCATCATGCGCAGAAACTTCCTGAGCCTCATCAGAGTATAAGCATTATTTTTTTCAACCTTTTGATGGCCCTTAATAGTTCAGAAGCATGGCAGCGGCCGCTGTTTTGTTGAATCTGTCCCCAAGCAAATTACAAAAAATTTTGACGAATGCAGATTTTTATAATATTTGAGTAGAATGCAATTCACCTCAAAGCTATTTTCTTATCTCTATTACTAAAAGTTGAAAGGCAGATATTTTTCCATTTTATTTGAAAAAAAAAACTAATTTAGAAATTGATGACAGCAACACATCTAAAAAGCAATTGGGACAGGGTCAACAAAAGGCTGGAAAACTAAGTGGCACTAATAAAAACAGCTGGAGGGCCATTTGTCAACTAAGTCACATAACTATATAAAAAGAGCATGTTAGAGAGGCACTCTCAGAAGCAAAGATGGTCAGAGGTTACGAATCGGTGAACAACTGCATCCAAAAATTGTGGAATCATTTCAGAAAAATGTTGTACCGTTTCAAAGTGCAAAGACTTTGAATATTCCACCATCTACAGGACATATTATCATCATAAGAATTAGAGATTATGGAGACATTCATGTGAACAAGGGTCAAGACCGACGGTCAATATTGGATGCTCGAGATCTTAGATGGGACCCCATCAAATACAGACATGATTCACTTGTGCAAATCACTGCATGGGCACAGAAATACTTAGAGAAATCATTGTCTGTAACACAAAATAAAACTCTACCAAAGAAGAAGCCGTATATCAGCACAATCCTGAAACACTGCCATATTCTTGGGGCCAAAGCTCATTTATAATGGATGGAGGGAAAATGGAAAACTGTTCTGTGGTCGGAGGAATCAAAATGTGAAATTCTTTATGGAAACCAGAGACTCAGAAGGAGAAGGACCATACAGTTTGTTATCGAGAAAAGGGACCATCCAGCTTGTTATTGAGGAAAGGGACCATCTAGCTTGTTTTTGAGGAGAGGGACCATCCAGCTTGTTATTGAGGAGATGGACCATTCAGCTTGTTATTGAGGAGAGGGACCATCCAGCTTATTGAGGAAAGGGACCATCCAGATTGTTATTGATGAGAGGGACCATCCAGCTTGTTTTTGAGAAGAGGGTCTATCCAGCTTGTTATCGAAGGGGAGAGACACTTCCAGCTTGTTATCAGTGCATAGTTCTTCATCTCTAATGGTACGGGGGGAATTACATTACTGTCTATAGCAAGGGCAGATTACCCATGAGAGGCACTATCAATGCTGAGCATTGTATAGTGGAGCTAGGACAACATTTGCTCCATCCAGACAACACCTATTTCACGGAATGACTTCTATATTTCATCAAGACAATGGTAAACCACATGCTGCCTCCATCACAGCAGATCAGCTCCGCAGAAGAAGAGTTCGAGTGATGAACCCGCCACCTACAGTCCAGACCTTTTATCAACAGAGAACATTTGGGGCATTTCTGAAACTAAAAATCTGGCAAAGACTCTGAACATGTGAAGCAGTGAGTATCCGACAACTGACAATAAGGGGAAACTTTCTTCTCCCAAAATTCCAGCAATTGCCTCCTCACATTCCCGACGTTTACAGACTGTTGTAAGAAGAAGAGGGGACGCTGCACAATGGTGGACAAGGCCCGGCAGCAACTTTTTTGAGATGTGTCGCTGCCATCAATTTCTAAATTAGTTATTTTTTCCAAATAAAATGGAGAAATATCCAATATTGAACTTCTGATCTTTGTTCTATGGGAATAAAATATTCCAGATTTTTGCATTCTAGTTTTCTTTACATTTTACACAAAGTCTCAATTTTTTGGGAACAGGGGGGTTGTACTTCAGTTTGCAAATTTCTACTTAAACTCCAGCATGTCACCACTTAGTCGGTGCTTGTTTGTGATGAATGATGAGATGGTGATAAATGATGGGTAGATGATGACTGATTTACAGATGATTAGCGAGCAGATAAGAACTGACAGATGATGGATGATGAGCTGATGATGGGCAGCTGATAACTAATGGGAAGGTCATGATTGATGAATGATGATGGACCAATAATGACAGACAGGCAGAAGACTACTTAGAGATTATGGTCAGATGTTTAATCATTACCAGATAATGGACAGTTGATGACTGATGGACAGATGGCAGATGATAACTAATGGGCAGATGACAATTGTTTGATCGAAAGATCATGAATCATCAGCAGATAATGGACAGATAATGACTAATGGGCAGATGATGTCTACTGACCAATAATAGGCAGATGATGACTAATGGGCACATGATATCTACTGACCAATAATTTGCAGATGATGACTAATGGCAGATGATCTATACTGACCGATAATGGACAGATGATGAATGATGAAATAATGAAGGGCAGAGGACATATATTAATGATTGATCAGATGATGATTGACATGCAGATGACAACTGACTGATTATGGGCAGAAGATAAATGATGAGGTGACGAAGGGCAGCTGATAAGTGATGGGCAGGTGATGGGCAAGTGATGATTGATTGACATAACTGTGTCAGATGATGCATAATGGACAGATGATGACAGACAGGCAGGTGACAACTAACAGATAATAGAGAGATATTTAATGATAACCAGATGATGGACAGGTGAAGACTAATGGGCAGATGACTACTGATGGATGATGGAAAGATCCTGAATCTTGATCTGATATGGTCCAATGTTGACTAATGGGCAGTTGATACCTACTGATTGAGAATGCACAGATGATGACAACTGACTTATAATGTACAGATGATGAATGACAAGCCAATGATGGACAGATAATAACTGTCTGACAGATGATGAGATGACTAATTGACAGATGATGAAAGGCGAGCAGATAAAAACTTTCAGATGCTGGACAGATATTTAATTATGAGCAGATGATGATCAAAGGATGAATAATGGTGATTGAGAGGCAGATAACAACTGACTGACAGACAGGATTAATGATGAGCTTACGATGGGCAGATGATGACTGATGGGCAGGGGATGATTGATTGACATAACTGTGACAGATACTGTTTTATGGACAAATGATGAAAATGTATAATGAATAGTGTTGAGCGAGCACTAAAATGCTCGGGTGCTCGAAGCTCGGGCCAAGCTCGCCGTGATACTCGGGTGCTCGACCCGAGCAACGAGCCCAATGTTAGTCTATGGGAGACTCGAGCATTTTTTCGGTGGCACCCCCGGCAGCCTTTTAAAAGCCTAACAAGTGTCCAAAACGATAGTAACAGTGCTCAAATGACATGGGGACAGCATGGGGATCGCTCCAGGAAGCATTTCTGACCCCCAGGTCACTGCTGTCAACAACGTGATCAGAGGTATTAAGCCACTTTTACAGGCTCACAATAAAACGTTCAAAAACAAAAGTGAAACTTTTTTCCTGTGAAATATGTTAAGGAACATCCTTTCCAGGGTAAAGACTTGTAAATAAGTTAAAATAAATGACCAAAAACAAAAATACTCCTCCACACCTTCGGCTATGTTCACAAGTAGCATTTTTTATGCGTTTTTGCACTTTTGTATTGCTTTCAACCGTGACAAATGCATTCACCAGGAAATGTCATTTTAACATTTTACAACCTTATCTGGCCATGTGCTGTGTGACACATGCATAAAGTGCTGAAAAGACAAGGGAACAGCATGGGGAAGAACCCTGGAAGCATCTCTGACTCCCAGGTCACTGTCTAAAAGTGTGCCCATCATAAGTGATCCTTACCGCATCAGAAGATGCAGACTTGCAACTATCCCCATGCAAGTCCTAGTCCCAGGGCAGTGTTCAATTGTACCTCCCCCATTCCTTGCAATACAAGCTCAAGTATGCAGCCTGCCACCCACCCACCCCCAGGCTGCAATACCATACTGCTTGCTTGCTTGAACTTGAAATTGGGCCTTTTAGGCATGTGGAGGCGGAATCTGGCCACCACGTCATGGCTGTGTTGGCGGCCTGGAATCCATACTCAGTCCCCAGCCGCCCGGCGGCCGGGTGTCCATACTCGGTCCCCAGCCGCCCCGCGGCCGAGTGTCCACACACGGTTCCCAGCCGCCTGGGGCAGCCGGGTGTCCATAAACGGTCCCCAGCCGCCCCTATTTCTCCTTGGAACGTCCCCCCACACACTTTTCTTAGCCCGGCCTGCTTTAGGCAGCATTGGACGAGCCCACCAGAGAACCAGACTCCTCCGGTGGGCCCTGACTTCTCCATCGGTGGAGTTGAGAGTGCCAAGGTGAGGAGCATGATGATGATGACAGAAGTTAGCATCTGCTATGTTTTCTTTTAATGCAAGTGTAAGTGTGCAGCCTGCCACCCACCCACCCCCAGACTGCAATTCCATACTGCTAGCTTGCACTTGAAATGGGGCCTTTTAGTTTGGAGGAGGCCGAAGCTGGCCACTACCTCATGGCTGCTTCGGCAGCGAGGTATCCATACTCAGTCTCCAGCCGCCCATATTTGTCATGGTGTGCCTTATACATAAGATTAAGCGCGTATACCAAAACATTACCTGTGCCCTCTCCAGTGCATTTAGTGGGAAGGAGAGCCTATTCCGCTGTAGTGTGTGCATGCCAAACCCCTGTTCATGGTACATGCGAAGATGCCTCCCACCTTGCACCTGTCGTTGCAGACTTGCAACTATCCCCATTCAAGTCCTTGTCCCAGGGCAGTGTTCAATTGTACCTCTCCCATTCCTTGCAATGCAAGCGCAAGTATGCAGCCTGCCACCCACCCACCCCCAGGCTGCAATACCATACTACTTGCTTGCTCTTTAAATTGGGCCTTTTAGGCATGTGGAGGCGGAATCTGGCCACCACGCCATGGCTGTGTCGGCGGCCTGGTATCCATACTCAGTCCCCAGCCGCCTGGTGGCCGGGTGTCCCCGCTTGCTCCCCAGCCTCCAGGGGGTGGCCGGGTGTCCATACTCGGTCCCCAGCCACCCCTATTTGTCCCGGTAACCTTTCCCACACTTTTATTAGCCTGGCCTGCTTTAGGGCAGCATTGGCCGAGCCCACCGGACTATCAGACTCCTCCGGTGGGCCCTGGCTTCTCCATCAGGGGAGTTGAGAGTGCCAAGGTGAGGAGCATGATGAGGATGATAGAAGTTAGCATCTGCTTTGTTTTGTTGTAATGCAAGCGCATGTATGTAGTAGCGGCTAGGCCTGAGGTGGTCAGCGTTTTGGCGCATATCCTACCTCCTCCGAGGATTGCTGGATGTTTTCCTGCTACTATCCAAGTTCTATGACTCCCGTTAAAACAAAGCTTCAGGTGATAAATGATGGATGAGGTAGTGGCAAAGGAGAAAGAGCAGGAGGAACAGGGATCATTCACATCAATATCAGGCCAGTCAACCAGATATGTCTTGTAGGATATGTTTCTGTAACAAAAGGAGCGGTTCGGCTACACAGTTATAGGGCATACAGTGAGTGCAATGCCTACCAAAAATTTCGAGCCACTCCAATGCCCCTTGGAAATGACATGGACGTCAGAGGGCGTTAACTAAACCTTTTTTTCTATTTATAGCAACTGGGTCTCCCGTGCACTGTTGGCCTAAGCAGTGAATGGAAGGCTTTCCAAAAATTATGAGGAACTGCAATGCCCTTTACAAGAGCCATGTGTGGCACCCCAGGGGTCTGGTCACCACAGTAATAGAGATATTATGTCGGAGAGCAAGTGGGAGGTTTCCTGGTCAGGATCCCTTAAACATGCAACATCCTCCTGCCCCAATCCTGGGAGGGGAGAATTCTGCCCTTATAAACTGGATCTGGGGCGGGGTTGAGTGAGTCAGAGAACAGTCAGAGTCAGAGTGAGAGCAAGGGAAAGTAACAGCAAGGAGCTCTGTAGGAGCTAGGAGCTAAAGACCAGGGGCTGGAAGCTGAGCAGAGCTCGCCCTGGCAGAAGACAATAGGAACCGGACACAGGAGTCCGAAGCTGTGAGGACTTATATATCCAGCAGCAGAAACCAGCCGGCAGGGGATTTCAGGTCCTCTGGCCATAGAAGCCCGGAGGCTCAGTCACAAGCAAGGGACCAGCACCGCCGTCGTGGAGCGGAGGCTAACAGAAGGCCCCAAGTCACCAGCCATACGGGTGAGCACTACACGGTACACTCAGGGACGTGGGCTACTTCTACCCGCTTACAGAAAGGTAGCCAGGAAGAGTGCAGACAGACGGGGAGGCCTACAACTCCACCTGGCCAGGGGAACTCCTGCTTGATCACAGACTGACCAGGCCTCTTATGCTAGCCAGTACTCCCGGGAGGGTCTACCTTATAATCATCATTAAAGACCCTGAACTGCACTGCAAAGACTCTGAGTAATTCCTGCTGCGCTCGTGCACCATCACCCCCATCATCCACACTCACTGCCCTGAGGCTATACTCCTCCCGAGGGGAGTTATCCCATTCTATGCTGCGCACACAACACCAGCCTCAGCGGTCTGCCTCGAGGCGGTGGTACTCCCTGACCGCAATCCACGGGTGGCGCAGTCGGACAATTAACCTCAAAACCTAAGAAAGACTGCCACTGGTTTGACCAGCCTGAGCCACGGGACCGGGTCACCGCCACGGAGACTACAGACCCCAGAGACCCGGCACCGGGTATCCCACACACGTGTACACACGGCCCAGTGGGCGCGTCACATGCTGTACAGCATATTACAAACATAAGTCCCATTATTGGGGAGTGGGTGTCCCATGGTATTTGCTTATGCTTTCCAAGCAAAAGCTGCCAAAAATTAGGATGGAGCAACTTGCAATGCCCCTTACAAGAGCCATGCAGTACAGCATATTACAAACATAAGTCCCATTATTGGGGAGTGGGTCTCCCATAGTATTTGCTTATGCTTTCCAAGCAAAAGCTGCCAAAAATTAGGATGGAGCAACTTGCAATGCCCCTTACAAGAGCCATGCAGTACAGCATATTACAAACATAAGTCCCATTATTGGGGAGTAGGTGTCCCATAGTATTTGCTTATGCTTTCCAAGCAAAAGCTGCCAAAAATTAGGACGGAGCAACTTGCAATGCCCCTTACAAGAGCCATGTTGTACAGCATATTACAAACATAAGTCCCATTATTGGGGAGTGGGTGTCCCATAGTATTTGCTTATGCTTTCCCAGCAAAAGCTGCCAAAAATTAGGACGGAGCAACTTGCAATGCCCCTTACAAGAGCCATGCAGTACAGCATATTACAAACATACAGTTAGGTCCATATATATTTGGACAGAGACAACATTTTTCTAATTTTGGTTCTAGACATTACCACAATGAATTTTAAACAAAACAATTCAGATGCAGTTGAAGTTCAGACTTTCAGCTTTCATGTGAGGTTATCCACATTAAAATTGGATGAAGGGTTTAGGAGTTTCAGCTCCTTAACATGTGCCACCCTGTTTTTAAAGGGACCAAAAGTAATTGGACAATTGACCCCAAGGCTATTTCATGGACAGGTGTGGGCAATCCCTTCGTTATGTCATTCTCAATTAAGCAGATAAAAGGCCTGGAGTTGATTTGAGGTGTGGTGCTTGCATTTGGAAGGTTTTGCTGTGAAGTAAACATGCGGTCAAAGGAGCTCTCCATGCAGGTGAAACAAGCCATCCTTAAGCTGCAAAAACAGAAAAAACCCATCCGAGAAATTGCTACAATATTAGGAGTGGCAAAATCTACAATTTGGTACATCCTGAGAAAGAAAGAAAGCACTGGTGAACTCATCAATGCAAAAAGACCTGGGCGCCCACGGCAGACAACAGTGGTGGATGATCACAGAATAATCTCCATGGTGAAGAGAAACCCCTTCACAACAGCCAACCAAGTGAACAAGACTCTCCAGGAGGTAGGCGTATCAATATCCAAATGTACCATAAAGAGAAGACTGCATGAAAGTAAATACAGAGGGTTCACTGCACGGTGCAAGCCACTCATAAGCATCAAGAAGAAAAAGGCTAGACTGGACTTTGCTAAAAAACATCTAAAAAAGCCAGCACAGTTCTGGAAGAACATTCTTTGGACAGATGAAACCAAGATCAACCTCTACCAGAATGATGGAAAGAGAAAAGTATGGCGAAGGCGTGGTACAGCTCATGATGCAAAGCATACCACATCATCTGTAAAACACGACGGAGGCAGTGTGATGGCTTGGGCATGCATGACTGCCAGTGGCACTGGGTCACTATTGTTTATTGATGATGTGACACAGGACAGAAGCAGCCGAATGAATTCTGATGTATTCAGAGCCGTACTGTGTGCTCAGATCCAGCCAAATGCAGCCAAACTGATTAGTCGTCGTTTCATACTACAGATGGACAATGACCCAAAACATAAAACCAAAGCAACCTAGGAGTTTATTAAAGCAAAGAAGTGGAATATTCTTGAATGGCCAAGTCAGTCACCTGATCTCAACCCAATTGAGCATGCATTTCACTTGTTAAAGACTAAACTTCAGACAGAAAGGCCCACAAACAAACAGCAACTGAAAACCACCGCAGTGAAGGCCTGGCAGAGCATCAAAAAGGAGGAAACACAGCGTCTGGTGATGTCCATGAGTTCAAGACTTCAGGCAGTCATTGCCAAAAAAGGGTTTTCAACCAAGTACTAGAAATGAACATTTTATTTACAATTATTTAATCTGTCCAATTACTTTTGGTCCCTTTAAAAACAGGGTGGCACATGTTAAGGAGCTGAAACCCCTAAACCCTTCATCCAATTTTAATGTGGATACCCTTAAATGAAAGCTGAAAGTCTAAACTTCAACTGCATCTGAATTGTTTTGTTTAAAATTCATTGTGGTAATGTCTAGAACCAAAATTAAAAACATGTTGTCTCTGTCCAAATATATATGGACCTAACTGTAAGTCCCATTATTGGGGAGTGGGTGTCTCATAGTATTTGCTTATGCTTTCCCAGCAAAAGCTGCCAAAAATTAGGACGGAGCAACTTGCAATGCCCCTTACAAGAGCCATGCAGTACAGCATATTACAAACATAAGTCCCATTATTGGGCAGTGGGTGTCCCATAGTATTTGCTTATGCTTTCCCAGCAAAAGCTGCCAAAAATTAGGACGGAGCAACTTGCAATGCCCCTTACAAGAGCCATGCAGTACAGCATATTACAAACATAAGTCCCATTATTGGGGAGTGGGTGTCCCATAGTATTAGCTTATGCTTTCCAAGCAAAAGCTGCCAAAAATTAGGACGGAGCAACTTGCAATGCCCCTTACAAGAGCCATGCAGTACAGCATATTACAAACATAAGTCCCATTATTGGGGAGTGGGTGTCCCATAGTATTTGCTTATGCTTTCCCAGCAAAAGCTGCCAAAAATTAGGACGGAGCAACTTGCAATGCCCCTTACAAGAGCCATGCAGTACAGCATATTACAAACATAAGTCCCATTATTGGGGAGTGGGTGTCCCATAGTATTTGCTTATGCTTTCCCAGCAAAAGCTGCCAAAAATTAGGACGGAGCAACTTGCAATGCCCCTTACAAGAGCCATGCAGTACAGCATATTACAAACATAAGTCCCATTATTGGGGAGTGGGTGTCCCATAGTATTTGCTTATGCTTTCCCAGCAAAAGCTGCCAAAAATTAGGACGGAGCAACTTGCAATGCCCCTTACAAGAGCCATGCAGTACAGCATATTACAAACATAAGTCCCATTATTGGGGAGTGGGTGTCCCATAGTATTTGCTTATGCTTTCCCAGCAAAAGCTGCCAAAAATTAGGACGGAGCAACTTGCAATGCCTCTTACAAGAGCCATGCAGTACAGCATATTACAAACATAAGTCCCATTATTGGGGAGTAGGTGTCCCATAGTATTTGCTTATGCTTTCCAAGCAAAAGCTGCCAAAAATTAGGACGGAGCAACTTGCAATGCCCCTTACAAGAGCCATGCAGTACAGCATATTACAAACATAAGTCCCATTATTGGGGAGTGGGTGTCCCATAGTATTTGCTTATGCTTTCCAAGCAAAAGCTGCCAAAAATTAGGATGGAGCAACTTGCAATGCCCCTTACAAGAGCCATGCAGTACAGCATATTACAAACATAAGTCCCATTATTGGGGAGTAGGTGTCCCATAGTATTTGCTTATGCTTTCCAAGCAAAAGCTGCCAAAAATTAGGACGGAGCAACTTGCAATGCCCCTTACAAGAGCCATGTTGTACAGCATATTACAAACATAAGTCCCATTATTGGGGAGTGGGTGTCCCATAGTATTTGCTTATGCTTTCCCAGCAAAAGCTGCCAAAAATTAGGACGGAGCAACTTGCAATGCCCCTTACAAGAGCCATGCAGTACAGCATATTACAAACATACAGTTAGGTCCATATATATTTGGACAGAGACAACATTTTTCTAATTTTGGTTCTAGACATTACCACAATGAATTTTAAACAAAACAATTCAGATGCAGTTGAAGTTCAGACTTTCAGCTTTCATGTGAGGTTATCCACATTAAAATTGGATGAAGGGTTTAGGAGTTTCAGCTCCTTAACATGTGCGACCCTGTTTTTAAAGGGACCAAAAGTAATTGGACAATTGACCCCAAGGCTATTTCATGGACAGGTGTGGGCAATCCCTTCGTTATGTCATTCTCAATTAAGCAGATAAAAGGCCTGGAGTTGATTTGAGGTGTGGTGCTTGCATTTGGAAGGTTTTGCTGTGAAGTAAACATGCGGTCAAAGGAGCTCTCCATGCAGGTGAAACAAGCCATCCTTAAGCTGCAAAAACAGAAAAAACCCATCCGAGAAATTGCTACAATATTAGGAGTGGCAAAATCTACAATTTGGTACATCCTGAGAAAGAAAGAAAGCACTGGTGAACTCATCAATGCAAAAAGACCTGGGCGCCCACGGCAGACAACAGTGGTGGATGATCACAGAATAATCTCCATGGTGAAGAGAAACCCCTTCACAACAGCCAACCAAGTGAACAAGACTCTCCAGGAGGTAGGCGTATCAATATCCAAATGTACCATAAAGAGAAGACTGCATGAAAGTAAATACAGAGGGTTCACTGCACGGTGCAAGCCACTCATAAGCATCAAGAAGAAAAAGGCTAGACTGGACTTTGCTAAAAAACATCTAAAAAAGCCAGCACAGTTCTGGAAGAACATTCTTTGGACAGATGAAACCAAGATCAACCTCTACCAGAATGATGGAAAGAGAAAAGTATGGCGAAGGCGTGGTACAGCTCATGATGCAAAGCATACCACATCATCTGTAAAACACGACGGAGGCAGTGTGATGGCTTGGGCATGCATGACTGCCAGTGGCACTGGGTCACTAGTGTTTATTGATGATGTGACACAGGACAGAAGCAGCCGAATGAATTCTGATGTATTCAGAGCCGTACTGTGTGCTCAGATCCAGCCAAATGCAGCCAAACTGATTAGTCGTCGTTTCATACTACAGATGGACAATGACCCAAAACATAAAACCAAAGCAACCTAGGAGTTTATTAAAGCAAAGAAGTGGAATATTCTTGAATGGCCAAGTCAGTCACCTGATCTCAACCCAATTGAGCATGCATTTCACTTGTTAAAGACTAAACTTCAGACAGAAAGGCCCACAAACAAACAGCAACTGAAAACCACCGCAGTGAAGGCCTGGCAGAGCATCAAAAAGGAGGAAACACAGCGTCTGGTGATGTCCATGAGTTCAAGCCTTCAGGCAGTCATTGCCAAAAAAGGGTTTTCAACCAAGTACTAGAAATGAACATTTTATTTACAATTATTTAATCTGTCCAATTACTTTTGGTCCCTTTAAAAACAGGGTGGCACATGTTAAGGAGCTGAAACCCCTAAACCCTTCATCCAATTTTAATGTGGATACCCTGAAATGAAAGCTGAAAGTCTAAACTTCAACTGCATCTGAATTGTTTTGTTTAAAATTCATTGTGGTAATGTCTAGAACCAAAATTAAAAACATGTTGTCTCTGTCCAAATATATATGGACCTAACTGTAAGTCCCATTATTGGGGAGTGGGTGTCTCATAGTATTTGCTTATGCTTTCCCAGCAAAAGCTGCCAAAAATTAGGACGGAGCAACTTGCAATGCCCCTTACAAGAGCCATGCAGTACAGCATATTACAAACATAAGTCCCATTATTGGGCAGTGGGTGTCCCATAGTATTTGCTTATGCTTTCCCAGCAAAAGCTGCCAAAAATTAGGACGGAGCAACTTGCAATGCCCCTTACAAGAGCCATGCAGTACAGCATATTACAAACATAAGTCCCATTATTGGGGAGTGGGTGTCCCATAGTATTAGCTTATGCTTTCCAAGCAAAAGCTGCCAAAAATTAGGACGGAGCAACTTGCAATGCCCCTTACAAGAGCCATGCAGTACAGCATATTACAAACATAAGTCCCATTATTGGGGAGTGGGTGTCCCATAGTATTTGCTTATGCTTTCCCAGCAAAAGCTGCCAAAAATTAGGACGGAGCAACTTGCAATGCCACTTACAAGAGCCATGCAGTACAGCATATTACAAACATAAGTCCCATTATTGGGGAGTGGGTGTCCCATAGTATTTGCTTATGCTTTCCCAGCAAAAGCTGCCAAAAATTAGGACGGAGCAACTTGCAATGCCTCTTACAAGAGCCATGCAGTACAGCATATTACAAACATAAGTCCCATTATTGGGGAGTAGGTGTCCCATAGTATTTGCTTATGCTTTCCAAGCAAAAGCTGCCAAAAATTAGGACGGAGCAACTTGCAATGCCCCTTACAAGAGCCATGCAGTACAGCATATTACAAACATAAGTCCCATTATTGGGGAGTGGGTGTCCCATAGTATTTGCTTATGCCTTGCACGCAAAAGCTGCCAAAAATAAGGACGGAGGAACTTGCAATGCTGGCACCCTGGTGGTATAGTGGTGGTGGAGGCTGAGGATAAGGAGAAGAAGATTAAACAGCCGAAACGAGGAAGAGTATACCCATGTGTGGGTGTGAAGCGGTGCATGTGAATACACCTCCCGAAATAACACAGTGGATTTGACTTTATGTTACTCTGCTGTCATTTGGTGGTGATGAGAAGTCTGGCCCAATCCAGCCCTTGTTCATTTTGATAAGGGTCAGCTTGTCAGCATTGTCAGTTGACAGGCGAGTGCGCTTATCGGTTATAATTCCCCCAGCGGCACTAAAAATACGCTCCGATAACACGCTAGCGGCAGGGCAGGCCAGGACCTCCAAGGCGTACAGAGCGAGTTCATTCCAAGTGTCCAGCTTGGATACCCAATAATTAAAAGGCACAGAGGATTCACGAAGGACGCTGGTACGATCGGCAAGGTACTCCCTCACCATCTTTTGAAACTTTCCACTCCTTGTGAGAGTACCCCGCGCCTCAGGGCCTGTAAGCTGGGCGGGTGTCAGAAAACTGTCCCAGAACGTTGACAGTGTTCCCCTGCCTCTGCTGGATTGGAGTTGCATCTCTCTCGCCTGTACGCCTTGGTTGGGCAACGAACTGTGACCTCTGCCGCTAGCGTGTTCAGATGGGAATTTTTTTAAGAGTTCTGCAGCAAGGGCCTTCTGGTATTGCCCCATTTTTGTAGACCTCTCCACCTCAGGAATAAGAGAGTGAAAGTTCTCCTTGTAGCGGGGGTCTACAAGTGTCACCAACCAGTAATGACTGTCACCCAACATTTTGACAACGCGAGGGTCACGGTTAAGGCAGCGTAACATAAAGTCAGCCATGCGTGCCAGACTGGTAACGGGCAAGATTTCCGTGTCCTCACCAAGATGACGACTGACCATGCTCTCCTCCTCCTCTTCCTCTTCCCCCCTGTCGTCAGGCCACCCACGCTGAACCGACGGTATGACACTTGTACAGGTACTACCGTCTACAACGCATGATAGCAGCTCCTGTTCTTCCTCCTCCTCCTCTCCCTCATTGTCCACCAATGCACGTTGGGATGAGATGAGGCTGGGCTGTGTGTAATCACCCGCTACGGCTTCTTGATCCATCTCATCATACTCTGGCTGCAATGCCTCCTCTTTAATTCTCTGCAGAGAGCGTTGCAAAAGACAGACAAGTGGGATGCTGACACTAATGATGGCGTCATCGCCACTCACCATCTTGGTGGCCTCCTCAAAGTTTGTCAGGATGGTACATATGTCAGACATCCAGGTCCACTTCTGAGGTCTTATGTGTGGAGTCTGACCTGAATATCGACGGCCTTGTTGCAGCTGGTACTCCACAAATGCTCTCTTCTGCTCACAAATCCTTTGCAACATGTGGAGGGTAGAGTTCCAACGTGTGGGGACATCACACACCAGTCGGTGTGCCGGAAGCTGCAAACGCTGCTGCAACACAGCAAGGGCGGCGGAAGCTGTAGCCGACTTGCGAAAATGAGCTGACAGGCGGCGTACTTTCACGAGCAGATCTGGCAACTCGGGGTACGACTTAAGAAACCACTGAACCACGAGGTTAAGCACATGAGCCAGGCATGGTACGTGTGTGATCTCACCTCGCCTCAGAGCCGCCACCAGGTTACGGCCATTGTCACACACGACCATGCCGGGATGTAGGTTCAGCGGTCTCAGCCACAGATCTGCCTGCTCTTTCACAGCTGTCCACAACTCACAAGCAGTGTGAGATTTATCACCTAAGCTTATGAGTTTCAGCACAGCCTGTTGCCGCTTGGCGGAGGCAGTACTGCAATGCTTCCAGCTTGTAACTGATGTGGTGATATCTGAGATGGAGGCTGAACATGAGGAGGAGGAGGAGGATGCGCCGGAGCTGTACACTGTGGGGGCAACTCTGACTGACATAGGGGCCGCAATCCTCGGTGTGGGGAGGATGTGTTCCGTCCCAAGGTCCGACTGGGTCCCAGCTTCCACTATGTTTACCCAGTATGCCGTCAGAGAGATGTACCGTCCCTGGCCACAAGCACTTGTCCACGTGTCCGTTGTCAGATGGACTCTCCCAGTAACTGCATTGTTGAGGGCACGGCAGATGCTTTGGGACACGTGCTTGTGTAGTGCGGGGATGGCACACCGGGCAAAATAGTGTCTGCTGGGGACCGAGTACCGAGGGACGGCCACCGCCATAAGATTGCGGAAGGATTCCGTCTCCACCAGCCTAAAAGGCAGCATTTCTAATGCAAGCAGTCGTGAAATGTGCGAATTTAGGACTGTGGCCTATGGGGCGTTAGCTGCGAATTTCCGCTTTCGTTCAAAGGTCTGGGATATGGACCATTGAACGCTGCGGTGGGACATGGACGTGGACGTTGATGCTGTTTCTTGAGAAACTGCCATAACAAGTGAAGACTGAGAGGAGGGGGCATCTTTACATGCAGTATGGACAGGGGATTGCCTTGCACACACAACAGGGGGTTCTATTGCACGCACAACAGTGGAAGAAGCAGTGGTGACACCCGCTGACACTGGTCGTGGACCCTGGGTTTCGCCCCACAAAGTCGGGTGCTTTGCTGCCATGTGCCTGATCATGCTGGTGGTGGTTAGGCTGGTACTTTTGTCACCCCTGCTGATGCTGGCATGGCAGGTGGAACATATGGCCTTTTTGGGGTTATCAGCAGAGTCTTTAAAAAAATTCCAGACTCTGGAAGACCTACCGCTTGTACTGGCAACGTCCCTCGTGTTGGTGTTACGTGGAACGGTTGCCTTCCTTCTGTCTGCGGCCACCACACTGCTTCTTCCTGCCTGTTGGGGTACTCTGCCTCCCTCCCTCTGTGTGCTGCTGGCCTCACTCTGCATGTCCTCCTTCCACGTTGGGTCAGTTACTAGATCCACTTGCGCACCACGATCCTCCTCCTCACTTCCTGGCAATTGTGTCTCATCATCGTCCACCTCTTGTGACAGATTGCCAACGTCGACTTCCTGTGGCCGTGGCTGTTCAAATATTTGGGCATCGCAACATGGGATCTCCTCTTCCACCACTTCAAGCATATCAGGCGAGGGGCCCAAATATGAAAATGGACCAGTGAACAGCTCTTCAGAGTGTCCAAGTGTGGGATCACTTGCTGTCTGACGACACTCGGCATGGTAGGAGGAAGGAGCATCAGGGTGAGGAGGAGTATGCGGTCGAGACTCACGGCTACTAAGAGTTGACCGTGTGGAAGACAGACCGGAGGTGGTGGTGCCCAGGTAACTGGAAGTATTATCTGCTATCCAATTAATAACCTGTTCACACTGATCAGTTCTCAATACTGGTGTTGTTCTTTGCTTCCCTAGTAATTCGGTCAAGAAGTGGGAGCGAGAAGATGTGGCTGTTGGTTGTGGCACATTTTCACCTTGGCCACGGCCCCGTCCTCTGCACGAACCATCACCAGAACGTCCACTTCCACGTCCCTTGCCACGCGCCTTGCCCATTGTAAATGAAGTAAAATAGCTTACACTTGCACTATCAATGGAAAAAGGATAATAAAGAGTAGATTAGAACCGTGGAAGAGGAAAACCACAGTTATTGTTTACTGGGGTATACCACACTTTTTTAAATAGAGATATTTGCGGCTGAACAGTGAGCGACACACTCAAACTGCTTTTTTTTTAGATACCAAGGCCCAAAACTGGATAGTACAGCGATTTGACCCGTGGAACTGCGAAACCACACTGGAATGTCGGGCCTACACAAGACTATTTTCAACAGATATATTTTTGTGTCACAACAGTCAGGAGACACTACTGTTTTTCTTTACGGAAAAAACTACCAAAACCTGAATAATAGAGATTTTTTACCGTGGGATGGCAAAACCACAGTTATTGTTTACTGGGGTATACCACACTTTTTTAAATAGAGATATTTGCGGCTGAACAGTGAGCGACACATTCAAACTGCTTTTTTTTTAGATACCAAAGGCCCAAAACTGGATAGTACAGCGATTTGACCCGTGGAACTGCGAAACCACACTGGGATGTCGGGCCTACACAAGACTATTTTCAACAGATATATTTTTGTGTCACAACAGTCAGGAGACACTACTGTTTTTCTTTACGCAAAAAACTACCAAAAGCTGAATAATAGATATTTTTTACCGTGGGATGGCAAAACCACAGTTATTGTTTTCTGGGGTATACCACACTTTTTTAAATAGAGATATTTGCGGCTGAACAGTGAGCGACACACTCAAACTGTTTTTTTTTTTTAGATACAAATGGCCCAAAATGGATAATACAGAGGTTTGAACCGTGGAAGTGCAAAACAATACTTCTGTTTCTCTAGCCTACACCAGACTATTTTCAATAGTTATATTTGTGTCTGAAAAATTAGAGACACGCTTTTTTTTGGGGGGGGGGGGGGGCACACCAAAAGGTTAATAAGACGGGTATTTGTACAGTGTGAAGGAGGAAAAAAAAAGGAGGATTTAGATGAAAAAAAAAGGATTTTTCCTGGTCCCCGACACCTGGTGCTAAGTCCAGCAATTTCAGCAACAGGAGCACACAGGACTGTAATGCAGCGTTTGCTGGTATAACCACTGCGTCTCCTATACATCCTGCCTGCCTGGTATCTGGGATGGATATTAGTCCTGAAAAGGACTGTTTGTTTGTTCTGGCAGCCTTTACAGACCCTACACTAACTATTTCGCAGTTTATATCTCTCCCTAAATCAGCAGCGCTGTCCCTACACTGTCTAATCCGGAGCGACTGTGTCCAAGATCGCGGCGCCCCATTTTAAATACTCGAGGTGACGCTGTGCGGCCAGCCAATCACTGTAATGCCCACAACCAACATGGCTGCAGCATTACAGTGACTGGCAATCCCTGCATGTTCATTGGCTTTGTAAAGAGCGCCAAACATGCAGGGCGGAGACCCAAACTCCCGCCTGAGTAACCCGGAAATGCTCGGTGCTCGCCGAACATCCCGAGTAGCGTGATGCTCGGGCGAGTACCGAGCAGTGTCGAGCATGTTCGCTCAACAATAATGTTTAATAATAACCAGATGATGGACAGATGATGACTAACAAACAGTTGACAACTGATGTATAATGGACAGATAATGAATGATGATTTGATAATGGATAGATGATGGGCAGAGGATTACTAATGAGCAGATGATGGACAGATGATGCCTCCAGTACTGACTGATAATGAACAGATGATGTCTGATGAGCTGATGATGGACAGATAACAACTAATGTGCTGATGACAACTTACAGATGATGAACAGTGATGATGCATGGAAAGAAGATGACTAATGTGCAGATGATAACTGACTGACATGACGACAGTTGATGAGTGATTGATAGATGGTGACAGACGGGCAGATAACAACATAAAGATGATCTACAGATTTTTAATGACGACCAGTTAATGTAGAGATGATGATTTATGGGCGGGTGATGGGCAGAGGATGATTGACCGACTGATGACAACTGACGGACAGATGATGAATGATGAGCTGACGATGGAGGAATGTGACAGACGATCATTACTAGAGACATGTAATGTATGTTGGGTTCTTGATGATGTGCACAGCACAGAGCCCTATATATACGTATATATACTCTACCCACAGGTGACCTTTTCATAGGCAGCTCTGGCCTTCTTCACATCCACATGAGTCATCTATTTTATGTCATTTCCATTGTCGTTTCTCCAGCTGCTGCGTAATCGAATACTCTGTGCAGCCTGACAGCGCTCAGCAATGTATGGCTGGAAAAACGCTTGTTTCCATCATTCCATACAGGACCGCACGTCTTCTGCATTATAATAGATGCAGCCTTCAAGCAAAACTCACTAATGTTTCCATCCACAGCGGCAGCTGTCCGTGGGTTGAGTCTGGTATTGCAGCTTTTTGAAGGGAATGGAGCTGATCTGCAATGCCATATATAACCTACAGATAGGTGTGGCGCTATTTCTAGAAGAAAGCAATCATGTTTTTTAAATTCTTGACAACTCCAATGATGTCTTCCATTGTAACAAAAGGTGGTCCTACCAACATATATGTCCTATTTACAGGACAGGCGAAAAAGTATGATCAGTCAGTACTCTCACAAGAACCAGGGTCCTTGTCCCCCGTGTGAATAGATCATTGATGTGCAGTAGTCACTGGCTATAGACTGGTTGTCACATTTACACACTACCGCTCCCATAGATCCACAGAAGGGAGTAGATCAGTGATTGCACATGCAGCTTGCCATTCCCTTAGAGCCATAAGGCTATGTTCCCACCATGAGGTTTTGGTGAGTTCTTGATGTTGCAGATTTTTTGCACCCATTAAATAAAATAGGTTACTTGCATTTTTTCGAAAACATGCAGCATCAAAAACTTATCGTGGGAACGTAGCCTAACAGTGAGTGGAGCAGACGGCACACAAGCGCTCTACCACCTCTATAAACATCTTAGACCTCAGTTCACATTGCTTGGTTTTCTGTCTTGTTTGCATTCTGTGCAATTTAAGGGTGTGGCATCCCCTTTGTTGAGCTGATTAGTATATGTGTAGCTTACCACGGGCCTGGGTGGTCTGGAGTTGGGACCCGGTCCTATTTGTCTACCCTTTTATATGCATTACTTCAACTTTGATATACAGTAAGGTTTTTAATATAGACAGTATAGGTACCGTCCCAATTTAGGGTCACCTTGCCGCTGGTGGGACGGCTTGTATACTTTTTTTGATCAAAAATAGTTCACTAAGTACCCTATATTTATTATGCAACTTTGCTTTACATTTATATATAATGATGGTAGGGTATGAGATATATTTTTTGTCTTCTGTAGGTTTTGCTTCTTTTTGCTAGTGTGAACATGCTCCTATTTCTTGCATGTCTACCATCTTAGACCTCAGTTCACATTGCTTGGTTTTCTGTCTTGTTTGCATTCTGTGCAATTTAAGGGTGTGGCATCCCCTTTGTTGAGCTGATTAGTATATGTGTAGCTTACCACAGGCCTGGGTGGTCTGGAGTTGGGACCCGGTCCTATTTGTCTACCCTTTTATATGCATTACTTCAACTTTGATATACAGTAAGGTTTTTAATATAGACAGTATAGGTACCGTCCCAATTTAGGGTCACCTTGCCGCTGGTGGGACGGCTTGTATACTTTTTTTGATCAAAAATAGTTCACTAAGTACCCTATATTTATTATGCAACTTTGCTTTACATTTATATATAATGATGGTAGGGTATGAGATATATTTTTTGTCTTCTGTAGGTTTTGCTTCTTTTTGCTAGTGTGAACATGCTCCTATTTCTTGCATGTCTACCATCTTAGACCTCAGTTCACATTGCTTGGTTTTCTGTCTTGTTTGCATTCTGTGCAATTTAAGGGTGTGGCATCCCCTTTGTTGAGCTGATTAGTATATGTGTAGCTTACCACGGGCCTGGGTGGTCTGGAATTGGGACCCGGTCCTATTTGTCTACCCTTTTATATGCATTACTTCAACTTTGATATACAGTAAGGTTTTTAATATAGACAGTATAGGTACCGTCCCAATTTAGGGTCACCTTGCCGCTGGTGGGACGGCTTGTATACTTTTTTTGATCAAAAATAGTTCACTAAGTACCCTATATTTATTATGCAACTTTGCTTTACATTTATATATAATGATGGTAGGGTATGAGATATATTTTTTGTCTTCTGTAGGTTTTGCTTCTTTTTGCTAGTGTGAACATGCTCCTATTTCTTGCATGTCTACCATCTTAGACCTCAGTTCACATTGCTTGGTTTTCTGTCTTGTTTGCATTCTGTGCAATTTAAGGGTGTGGCATCCCCTTTGTTGAGCTGATTAGTATATGTGTAGCTTACCACGGGCCTGGGTTGTCTGGAGTTGGGACCCGGTCCTATTTGTCTACCCTTTTATATGCATTACTTCAACTTTGATATACAGTAAGGTTTTTAATATAGACAGTATAGGTACCGTCCCAATTTAGGGTCACCTTGCCGCTGGTGGGACGGCTTGTATACTTTTTTTGATCAAAAATAGTTCACTAAGTACCCTATATTTATTATGCAACTTTGCTTTACATTTATATATAATGATGGTAGGGTATGAGATATATTTTTTGTCTTCTGTAGGTTTTGCTTCTTTTTGCTAGTGTGAACATGCTCCTATTTCTTGCATGTCTACCATCTTAGACCTCAGTTCACATTGCTTGGTTTTCTGTCTTGTTTGCATTCTGTGCAATTTAAGGGTGTGGCATCCCCTTTGTTGAGCTGATTAGTATATGTGTAGCTTACCACGGGCCTGGGTGGTCTGGAATTGGGACCCGGTCCTATTTGTCTACCCTTTTATATGCATTACTTCAACTTTGATATACAGTAAGGTTTTTAATATAGACAGTATAGGTACCGTCCCAATTTAGGGTCACCTTGCCGCTGGTGGGACGGCTTGTATACTTTTTTTGATCAAAAATAGTTCACTTAGTACCCTATATTTATTATGCAACTTTGCTTTATATATAATGATGGTAGGGTATGAGATATATTTTTTGTCTTCTGTAGGTTTTGCTTCTTTTTGCTAGTGTGAACATGCTCCTATTTCTTGCATGTCTACCATCTTAGACCTCAGTTCACATTGCTTGGTTTTCTGTCTTGTTTGCATTCTGTGCAATTTAAGGGTGTGGCATCCCCTTTGTTGAGCTGATTAGTATATGTGTAGCTTACCACGGGCCTGGGTTGTCTGGAGTTGGGACCCGGTCCTATTTGTCTACCCTTTTATATGCATTACTTCAACTTTGATATACAGTAAGGTTTTTAATATAGACAGTATAGGTACCGTCCCAATTTAGGGTCACCTTGCCGCTGGTGGGACGGCTTGTATACTTTTTTTGATCAAAAATAGTTCACTAAGTACCCTATATTTATTATGCAACTTTGCTTTACATTTATATATAATGATGGTAGGGTATGAGATATATTTTTTGTCTTCTGTAGGTTTTGCTTCTTTTTGCTAGTGTGAACATGCTCCTATTTCTTGCATGTCTACCATCTTAGACCTCAGTTCACATTGCTTGGTTTTCTGTCTTGTTTGCATTCTGTGCAATTTAAGGGTGTGGCATCCCCTTTGTTGAGCTGATTAGTATATGTGTAGCTTACCACGGGCCTGGGTGGTCTGGAGTTGGGACCCGGTCCTATTTGTCTACCCTTTTATATGCATTACTTCAACTTTGATATACAGTAAGGTTTTTAATATAGACAGTATAGGTACCGTCCCAATTTAGGGTCACCTTGCCGCTGGTGGGACGGCTTGTATACTTTTTTTGATCAAAAATAGTTCACTAAGTACCCTATATTTATTATGCAACTTTGCTTTACATTTATATATAATGATGGTAGGGTATGAGATATATTTTTTGTCTTCTGTAGGTTTTGCTTCTTTTTGCTAGTGTGAACATGCTCCTATTTCTTGCATGTCTACCATCTTAGACCTCAGTTCACATTGCTTGGTTTTCTGTCTTGTTTGCATTCTGTGCAATTTAAGGGTGTGGCATCCCCTTTGTTGAGCTGATTAGTATATGTGTAGCTTACCACGGGCCTGGGTGGTCTGGAGTTGGGACCCGGTCCTATTTGTCTACCCTTTTATATGCATTACTTCAACTTTGATATACAGTAAGGTTTTTAATATAGACAGTATAGGTACCGTCCCAATTTAGGGTCACCTTGCCGCTGGTGGGACGGCTTGTATACTTTTTTTGATCAAAAATAGTTCACTAAGTACCCTATATTTATTATGCAACTTTGCTTTACATTTATATATAATGATGGTAGGGTATGAGATATATTTTTTGTCTTCTGTAGGTTTTGCTTCTTTTTGCTAGTGTGAACATGCTCCTATTTCTTGCATGTCTACCATCTTAGACCTCAGTTCACATTGCTTGGTTCACCTCTATAAACATGTAGAAATAAGTAGAGCGCTTGCCACATGTGCAAACTGACGCTCCTGTGGCACCCCAGGGGTCTGGTTGCCACAGTGACATTGCCTCCCTCAAAAGGGCTGATACCATGCCTGGAAGCATGGAGGGGTCCCCTAATCAGGTTTACCAGCATACAACACTTTCCTGGCTCCAGACCAGAAAGGGGAGCTCCTCCCTTCAAACTGGATTCTGGAGGCGGGGATAGTAAGAGTGAGTTGAGAGGAGTTGTAGACAGGAAAATGATGAGGAAGGACCTGGTGAAGGGAGCTGTGGATAAGCTCACCCCAGAGAGAAGCATAAAGGAACCAGATACCGGAGTCCGTGGTTGTGGGGCACTGAAGGCCCTGCAGCAGAATCCGGAGGGCAGGAGACTGCAGCTCTCCTGGCTCCACCAGACGCCCGGCGACACAGCAGCACCATAGGGCCCAGCACCGCCACGTGGGAGCAACACTTAAGGAAGGCCTGAGCTGCCTGCCATACGGGTAAGGTAAAAAAACGTTTTACTCAGGGACGAGGGCCGCAGCATAGCTTCAAGCAGCAGGGCCAAAGAGATTAGCTCAGAGGGAAGGCCTACAACTTCACCTGGCGAGGTGGATCCCCAACTTGCTTCCAGGCCACCCGGACCTCTACTACCAGCTAGTACCCGTGCCCCGGTCTGCTCAACAAACTGTAAGTAAAGATAAGAGGAAACCGCCATTAAGCTGTGGACTGGTCATTATCTGCGCCATCACCTGCATTACACCGCACCAACAACATCTACCTCATAAAATCACCATCTACTGCCCTGGAGCTTAGCTCTGCCTGTGGAGAGCTGAACCAACTCTGCTGTGTCACCATCAGCTCCAGAGGATCAGCACCGCAGCGGCGGCCCCATATAGCCGCATACCACAGGTGGCGTCACAAACATTATCTATAAAAACTTTATTCTCCTTTTATTTTCCCTTTAATTGACCGCCCTGGGTCACGGACCGGGTCACTGCCACTGTGACATTCCCCCAGCATCGACCGGTCTGGCTACCGAGTACCCCACGGCCCAGGGGGCGCGTCAACTTGGCGTCACAAACAGGATTCGAAGCCCGGTATAACCGGGTACTGTGTGCCATGGACTTTGCTGAACTGTATCATCATGTCATTTGCCATCAGCGGAGGGGAAGCAGGAGGCCCCGATCCGGAACCGCCGGGTAAACGATCCCTCTCGCCGGCAGAGCAGCATACTGGTACGTCAGCAGAAACCCAGGACCTGGCTGAGGTTCATAAGGGGGGA
Source organism: Phyllobates terribilis (assembly GCF_046119375.1). Lineage (NCBI taxonomy): Eukaryota > Metazoa > Chordata > Amphibia > Anura > Dendrobatidae > Phyllobates > Phyllobates terribilis. The sequence goes on along the minus strand of NW_027362764.1, from coordinate 40,604,904 downwards.
GGAAGATACCCAACCTGGAATTCACCCGCGGGCACAAGCCGGTGTCACTGTAATGCCGATATCAATGCCATATATACCAGGGGCGGCGTGGTTGCCCCAGTACTCAGGGGAGTCGCACACCCTGAGCGACTTTGGGGAGAGACTGCGCAGTTTGTTCCAAGTGTACCCCCTGTCTGCGGAGCAGAAAGTCAGCATCCTTATAGGCCAGCTAATCGGTGCAGCCCAGAGGGAGGTGAAGTCCTGGCCGGGCAGGGACAAAAGCACTGTTAAGGAAATACTGGCCCGGTTGAAGGATACCTTTGACACCAGCATAGCAGTGGAGATTAAAATGAAGTTTTATGGGTGCAAACAAAGGGTGCAGGATAGTGTTGAGCGAGCATGCTCGACACTGCTCGGTACTCGCCCGAGCATCTCGCTACTCGGGATGTTCGGCGAGCACCGAGCATTTCCGGGTTACTCGGGCGGGAGCTCAGATCTCCGCCCTGCACGTTTGGCGCTCTTTACAGAGCCAATGAACATGCAGGGATTGCCAGCCAGTCACAGTAATGCCGCAGCCATGTTGTTTGTGGGCATTACAGTGATTGGCTGGCCGCACAGCGTCACCTCGCCGCCATCTTGGACACATGCTTGCTTTTTTCCATAAAAAAAAACAGTAATAGTGTCTCCCTGACTGTTCAGACACAAATATATTGTAACATACCTGGCGGCATACTTGCATAGGGCACCATCTCCCACTATGCAAGATCGCAATCTTAGCCTTCAGTCCAGTTTGTAAGCCATGCTCCTGTTCTTACTGTGTGCATATGTAGAACAGGCAAGAAAGCTTGTACAAGAACTTCAACATGACGTTTCAAGGATGGAGCGAGACTGCCATCTACTGGCCAGATACAGTCAAGCGGAACCAAAATATGCAAGGGAAGTTGCAGGGAGAGCAGGTTCAGACGCTGGACCCGATCAGGTGACTTCCAGGAAGGAGTTCCAGGAGATAAGAGGCCAGCGCGCCAAACCTGAGGGGTCTTTGGCGCCAAGCAGCAGAAAGGAGCAGACGTGCTCCCTGCGTCCTGAGAAACCCCGTGTGACAGGCCAAATCCAGAGGCCTGAGAGGTGCTCCAGCCGGGCACCGGTAAAAGAGCACCGGATCCCTCACAGTTGTGACCCGAGTGCTGTGCCTGCTGAGGAGACTAGGAACCTGATCGCGGTGCAGAGTGAGTTCGCGGAACCCGACGTCGCCCGCCGACAGACGAGGCCTGGACCCCCCTATCCAAGGCTCAAGTATCAGTTTACCACATAAATGCAAACTGTGAGTGGGATTAGCATTGCTAACTATAGGAATATTATACTGGAATATGTGAATATATTTGATTAAGGACTACGGGTATAAGGCTGCACCCTTGATATATATATGTGGTATATTGATGTAGCTTGGGAAATAATAGATATGCATTCATAAGCCCCATCTACAACAACCTTCTCCTGCTGTTTTTAAGTTTAGTGACTTGTGTATAGGCTGTTTTTGTCCAAGTTCACACCTATAAATTATATATCCAGTAGTGGAAGACTATCGTCGTCAGCAATAAGGTGTGTAAAAAGAAAAAATAATCATAAAAATAATCATGATAAATGAACAGTTCTACCTGCACTAGGTCACTTTTTATGGGCACTTTATGGGCACTTGTATGTTATATGTGTCACGTATGACTATTAAAGATTACCTTTTAAGATAAATAGACAAAGGGTTTTTTGTGTTAGCCTGTAGGCCAGAAAACTAGAAGTTTGGTTTTGCAGTTCCATGGTTCAAATCTCTGTATTATCCAGCTTTTGGCCTATTTTACATAAAAAAAACAGTACTAGTGTCTCCCTGACTGTTCAGACACAAATATATCTGTTTAAAATATTCTGGTGTAGGCCAGATAACTAGAAGTTTGGTTTTGCAGTTGCACGGTTCAAATCTCTGTATTATCAAGCTTTTGGCATTTTTTTACATAAAAAAAACAGTAATAGTGTCTCCCTGACTGTTCAGACACAAATATATCTGTTTAAAAGAGTCTGGTGTAGGCCAGAGAAATAGAACTGTGGTTTTCCTCTTCCACGGTTCTAATCTCCTTTTTATTACCCTTTATCCATTGATAGTGCGAGTGTAAGCTATTTTACTTAATTTACAATGGGCAAGGCGCGTGGCAAGGGACGTGGAACTGGACGTTCTGGTGATGGTGCGTGCAGAGGACGGGGCCGTGGCCAAGGTGAAAATGTGCCACAACCAACAGCCACATCTTCTCGCTCCCACTTCTTGACCGAATTACTAGGGAAGCACACTACAACACCAGTATTGCGAACTGATCAGTGTGAACAGGTTATTAATAGTGTTGAGCCACCCCCGTAGTGTTCGGGTTCGGTTCGGTTCGTCGAACACCGGGATGTTCGAGGAACTGTTCGTCGAACTGTTCGTCGAACACCTTAGAACACCGTCGAACACCGTTAAAACCAATGGCAGGCAAACAAAAACACATAGAAACACATAGAAAACACCTGCAAAGGTGTCCAAAAGCTGACAAACTGCTCAGAAGACACTCTCTTTAAAAAAGCCGGCCGGCAAATTCAGCAGCGGCATACACCGGTACCCGACAATTTAGACAAGAAGGAATAGAGCATCACACATAGATTAGATAGATAGAAACATGTCAGTCACACATATAAGAAGCACAGTGACAGTGTTGGTTACTGCACTTGTCATTTAGTGTAAAGGATTTATTAAAAAAAATATTAGTGTTTTCATGCACCGTCTCTTTAAGAAAGCCGGCCGGCAATTCAGCATCTGTACCCGACAATTTATAACAGACAGAATAGAGCTTCACACATAGATTAGATAGATAGAAACATGTCAGTCACATATATATGAAGTACAGTGACAATGTTGCTTACTGTACTTGTCATTTAGTGTAAAGGATTTATTAAAAAAAATAATAGTGTTTTCATGCACCGTCTCTTTAAAAAAGCCGGCCGGCAATTCAGCAGCGGTACCCGACAATTTAGAACAGAAAGATAGAGCATCACACATAGATTAGATAGATAGAAACATGTCAGTCACATATATATGAAGTACAGTGATAGTGTTGGTTACTGTACTTGTCATTTAGTATTAAAATAAAGGATTTATTATTAAAAAAATTGGCGTGGGGTTCCCCTTAATTTTAGGCTCTAGCGGAGGTTAAGCAGACGGCTGGGGCAGATGTTTGAAGCCTGGGAAGGGGGTAATACCCACGGAGCTTCCCAGGCTACTAATATCAGCCCCCAGCTGAATACATAGCCTTTACTAGCTATTAAAATGGGGGACCCCCCAAAAAAAATGACGTGGGGTCCCCCCTAATTTAATAGCTAGCAAAGGCTAGGCAGACAGCTGGGGGCTGATATTAATAGCCCAGGAAGGGAGCCATGAATATTGGCCCCCTCCCAGGCTAGAAACACCAGCCGTCAGCCGCCCCAGAAATGGCGCATTCATAGGATGCGCCAATTCTGGCACTTAGCCTCGCTCTTCCACGCTGCCCTGGTGCGGTGGCAGGGGGTAATAGGGTTGGGGTTGATGTCAGCTTATAATGCCAGCTGACATCAAGCCCAGGTTAGTAATGGAGAGGCGTCTATAAGACACCCCCATTACTAACCCCATAGTCAAAGTTAAAAAAAGCACAAACACCCAGAATAAAGTCCTTTAATTGAAATAAAGACACAATCCTTTATTGTTCTAAATTAAACCATACTTACCATCACGCCCATTCCAGCTGAAGCCAACGATCTCCTGCAATAAAAGAAAAATAATAAAGCAACCTCATCCTTACCTTTCCATGGTTCCCACGACAGCTTCAGCTCTGCTACATCGAGATGACAGGCTGGACCGCAGCAGAACGCTGCCATCCAGCCTGTCATCCCGCAGACACTGAGAAGCGCAAGCTTGCTTGCGCTGCTCAGCGTCTCTCTGTGACGACATCCAGATGAGCCGAGTTCATGTCCAATGAACTCGGCTCACCTCATGCACGTCACTGACAGCGTGGGAAAATTCTCACGCTGAAGCGCTGATTGCAGGAGAATTTTCTCACGCTGTCAGTGACGTGCAGGAGGTGAGCTGAGTTCATTGGACATGAGCTCACCTCATGCACATCACTGACAGCGTGGGAGAATTCTCCTGCACTCAGCACTTCAGCGTGAGAATTTTCCCACGCTGTCAGTGACGTGCATGAGGTGAGCCGAGTTCATTGGACATGACCTCGGCTCATCTGGATGCCGTCACAGCGAGACAGTGAGGAGCGCAAGCATGCCTGCGCTTCTCAGTGTCTGCGGGATGACAGACTGGATGGCAGCGTTCTGCTGCGGTCCAGCCAGTCATCTCGATGTAGCAGAGCTGAAGCTGTCGTGGGAACCATGGAAAGGTAAGGATGAGGTTGGTTTATTATTTTTCTTTTATTGCAGGAGATCGTTGGCTTCAGCTGGAATGGGTGTGATGGTAAGTATGGTTTAATTTAGAACAATAAAGAATTGTGTCTTTATTTCAATTAAAGGACTTTATTCTGGGTGTTGTGTTTTTTTTAAATACTTTACTAGAAATTCATGGCGGTCATGTCTAATACTGGCGTAACCCCATGAATTTTGGGCTTGGGGCCAGCTGATAATACCAAGCTGGCCCTAACCCCTTTATTACCCAGTGAGCCACCGCACCAGGGCCCTGGATGAGTTGGGTACAGCGCCAGAAGATGGCGCTTCTATGAACGCGCCATTTTCCGGGGTGGCTGCGGACTGCAATTTGTAGCGGGGGGGGGCCCAGAAAGCTTGGGTCTCCCTGCGCTGCAGATTCCAGCCCCCAGCTGCCTAGTTGTACCTGGCTGGACACAAAAATAGGGCGAAGCCCCACGTACTTTTTTTTTAATTATTTCATGAAATTCATGAAATAATTAAGAAAAAAAGGGCTTCCCTATATTGTTGTGTCCGGCCAGGTACAAATAGGCAGCTGGTGGATGGGGGCAGCCCGTTCCTGCCTGCTGTACCTGGCTGGACACAAATATAGTGCGAAGCCCCACTTCAATTTTTTTTAATTATTTCATGAAATTCATGAAATAATTAAGAAAAAAAGGGCTTCCCTATATTGTTGTGTCCGGCCAGGTACAAATAGGCAGCTGGTGGATGGGGGCAGCCCGTTCCTGCCTGCTGTACCTGGCTGGACACAAATATAGTGCGAAGCCCCACTTCAATTTTCTTTAAATTATTTCATGAAATAATTAAGAAAAAAAGGGCTTCCCTATATTGTTGTGTCCGGCCAGGTACAAATAGGCAGCTGGTGGTTGGGGGCAGCCCGTTCCTGCCTGCTGTACCTGGCTGGACACAAATATAGTGCGAAGCCCCACTTCAATTTTTTTTAAATTATTTCATGAATTTCCTGAAATAATTAAAAAAAATTGACGTGGGGCTTCGCACTATATTTGTGTCCAGCCAGGTACAGCAGGCAGGAACGGGCTGCCCCCAACCACCAGCTGCCTATTTGTACCTGGCCGGACACAACAATATAGGGAAGCCCTTTTTTTCTTAATTATTTCATGAAATAATTTAAAGAAAATTGACGTGGGGCTTCGCCCTGTTTTTGTGTCCAGCCAGGTACAACTAGGCAGCTGGGGGCTGGAATCCGCAGCGCAGGGAGGCCCAAGCTTTCTGGGCCACCCCCGCTGCAAATTGCAGTCCGCAGCCACCCCGGAAAATGGCGCGTTCATAGAAGCGCCATCTTCTGGCGCTGTACCCAACTCATCCAGGGCCCTGATGCGGTGGCTCACTGGGTAATAAAGGGGTTAGGGCCAGCTTGGCATTATCAGCTGGCCCTAAGCCCGAAATTCATGGGGTCACGCCAATATTAGACATGACCACCATGAATTTCTAGTAAAGTATTTAAAAAAAACACAACACCCAGAAAAAAGTCCTTTAATTGAAATAAAGACACAATTCTTTATTGTTCTAAATTAAACCATACTTACCATCACGCCCATTCCAGCTGAAGCCAACGATCTCCTGAAATAAAAGAAAAATAATAAAGCAACATCATCCTTACCTTTCCATGGTTCCCATGACAGCTTCAGCTCTGCTACATCGAGATGACAGGCTGGACCGCTGCAGAACGCTGCCATCCAGCCTGTCATCCCGCAGACACTGAGAAGCGCAGGCTTGCTTGCGCTCCACAGTGTCTCTCTGTGAGGGCATCCAGATGAGCCGAGTTAATGTCCAATGCACTCGGCTCACCTCATGCACGTCACTGACAGCGTGGGAAAATTCTCCTGCACTCAGCGCTTCAGCGTGGGAGAATTCTCACACTGAAGCGCTGAGTGCAGGAGAATTCTCCCACGCTGTCAGTGACGTGCAGGAGGTGAGCTGAGTTCATTGGACATGAGCTCACCTTATGCACGTCACTGAAAGCGTGGGAAAATTCTCCTGCACTCAGCGCTTCAGCGGGAGAATTCTCACGCTGAAGCGCTGAGTGCAGGAGAATTCTCCCACGCTGTCAGTGACGTGCAGGAGGTGAGCTGAGTTCATTGGACATGAGCTCACCTTATGCACGTCACTGACAGCGTGGGAGAATTCTCCTGCACTCACCGCTTCAGCTTGAGAATTTTCCCACGCTGTCAGTGACGTGCATGAGGTGAGCCGAGTTCATTGGACATGAACTCGGCTCATCTGGATGTCGTCACAGAGAGACGCTGAGCAGCGCAAGCAAGCCTGCGCTTCTCAGTGTCTGCGGGATGAGAGGCTGGATGGCAGCGTTCTGCTGCGGTCCAGCCTGTCATCTCGATGTAGCAGAGCTGAAGCTGTCGTGGGAACCATGGAAAGGTAAGGATGAGGTTGCTTTATTATTTTTCTTTTATTGCAGGAGATCGTTGGCTTCAGCTGGAATGGGCGTGACGGTAAGTATGGTTTAATTTAGAACAATAAAGGATTGTGTCTTTATTTCAATTAAAGGACTTTATTCTGGGTGTTTGTGCTTTTTTTAACTTTGACTATGGGGTTAGTAATGGGGGTGTCTTATAGACGCCTCTCCATTACTAACCTGGGCTTGATGTCAGCTGGCATTATAAGCTGACATCAACCCCAACCCTATTACCCCCTGCCACCGCACCAGGGCAGCGTGGAAGAGCGAGGCTAAGTGCCAGAATTGGCGCATCCTATGAATGCGCCATTTCTGGGGCGGCTGACGGCTGGTGTTTCTAGCCTGGGAGGGGGCCAATATTCATGGCTCCCTTCCTGGGCTATTAATATCAGCCCCCAGCTGTCTGCCTAGCCTTTGCTAGCTATTAAATTAGGGGGGACCCCACGTCATTTTTTTGGGGGGGTCCCCCATTTTAATAGCTAGTAAAGGCTATGTATTCAGCTGGGGGCTGATATTAGTAGCCTGGGAAGCTCCGTGGGTATTATCCCCTTCCCAGGCTTCAAACATCTGCCCCAGCCGTCTGCTTAACCTCCACTAGAGCCTAAAATTAAGGGGAACCCCACGCCAATTTTTTTAATAATAAATCCTTTATTTTAATACTAAATGACAAGTACAGTAACCAACACTATCACTGTACTTCATATATATGTGACTGACATGTTTCTATCTATCTAATCTATGTGTGAAGCTCTATTCTGTCTGTTATAAATTGTCGGGTACCGCTGCTGAATTGCCGGCCGGCTTTTTTAAAGAGACGGTGCATGAAAACACTATTATTTTTTTTGATAAATCCTTTACGCTAAATGACAAGTACAGTAAGCAACACTGTCACTGTACTTCGTATATATGTGGCTGACATGTTTCTATCTATCTAATCTATGTGTGAAGCTCTATTCTTTCGGTTCTAAATTGTCGGGTACCGGTGTATGCCGCTGCTGAATTGCCGGCTTTTCATGTTTCACTGTTGGCACTGTTCCCATCGATTTGGGCAATCACTGTAATGCCACAACCACCATGGCTGTGGCATTACAGTGAGTGGCAGACAATCCCTGCATGATTGGTGCTCTAAATAGCGCCAGACATGCAGGACACGCTTTTGGTGCACGAACAGTTATCGAACATAACCTCGAACAGCCGAATTTTTTGCAAATCGTTCGGGTTCGTCGAACAACTCGAACACCGCCAAAAACAGCTCGAATTTGAGATTGGCGAACAGTTCTAGTCGAACACCGCTCATCTCTAGTTATTAATTGGATAGCAGATAATACTTCCAGTTACCTGGGCACCACCACCTCCGGTCTGTCTTCCACACGGTCAAGTTTTAGTAGCCGTGAGTCTCGACCGCATACTCCTCCTCACCCTGATGCTCCTTCCTCCCACCATGCCGAGTGTCGTCAGACAGCAACTGATCCCACAGTTGGGCACTCTGAAGAGCTGTTCACTGGTCCATTTCCATATTTGTGCCCCTCGCCTGCTCCGCTTGAAGTGGTGGAAGAGGAGATCCCATGTAGCGATGCCCAAATATTTGAACAGCCACGGCCAGAGGAAGTTGATGCTGGCAATTTGTCACAAGAGGTGGACAATGACGAGACACAATTGCCAGGAAGTGAGGAGGAGGATCGTGGTGCGCAAGTGGAAGAGGAGGAGGTGGTGGATGATCTAGTAACTGACCCAACGTGGCAGGAGGACACGCAGAGCGAGGCCAGCAGCACACAGGGGGAGGGAGGCAGAGTACCCCAACAGGCAGGAAAAGCAGTGTGGTGGCCGCACACAGAAGGCGGGCAACAGTTCCCCGTAACACCAATACGAGGAACGTTGCCAGTACAACCGATAGGTCTTCCAGAGTTTGGAATTTTTTTTAAAGACTCTGCTGATAACCCCAAAAAGGCCATTTGTACCACCTGCCATGCCAGCATCAGCAGGGGTGACAAAACTACCAGCCTGACCACCACCAGCATGATCAGGCACATGGCAGCAAAGCACCCGACTTTGTGGGGCGAACCCCAGGGTCCACGACCAGTGTCAGTGGGTGTCACCACTGCTTCTTCCGCTGTTGTGCGTGTAATAGAACCCCCTGTTGTGCGTGCAAGGCAATCCCCTGTCCATACTGCATGCAAAGATGCCCCCTCCTCTCAGTCTTCACTTGTTATGGCAGTTTCTCAAGAAACAGCATCAACGTCCACGTCCACGTCCCACCGCAGCGTTCAATTGTCCATATCCCAGAGCTTTGAACGAAAGCGCAAATTCGCAGCCAATGCCCCACAGGCCACAGTCCTAAATTCGCACATTTCACGACTGCTTGCATTGGAAATGCTGCCTTTTAGGCTGGTGGAGACGGAATCCTTCCGCAACCTTATGGCGGTGGCTGTCCCTCGGTACTCGGTCCCCAGCCGACACTATTTTGCCCGGTGTGCCATCCCCGCACTACACAAGCACGTGTCCCAAAACATCTGCCGTGCCCTCAACAACGCAGTTACAGGGAGAGTCTACCTGACAATGGACACGTGGACAAGTGCTTGTGGCCAGGGACGGTACATCTCCCTGAGGGCACACTGGGTAAACATAGTAGAAGCCGGGACCCAGTCGGACCTTGGAACGGAACACATCCTGCCCACACGGAGGATTGCGGGCCCTATGTCAGTCAGAGTTGCCACCACAGTGTACAGCTCCTGCACATCATCCTCCTCCTCTTCCTCATGTTCAGCCTCCATCTCAGATATCTCCACATCAGTTACAAGCTGGAAGCACTGCAGTACTGCCTCCGCCAAGCGGCAACAGGCTGTGCTGAAACTCATAAGCTTAGGTGATAAACCTCACACTGCTTGTGAGTTGTGGACAGCTGTGAAAGAGCAGGCAGATCTGTGGCTGAGACCGCTGAACCTACATCCAGGCATGGTCGTGTGTGACAATGGCCATAACCTAGTGGCGGGTCTGAGGCGAGGCGAGATCACACACGTACCATGCCTGGCTCATGTGCTTAACCTCGTGGTTCAGCGGTTTCTTAAATCGTACCCCGAGTTGCCAGATCTGCTCGTCAAAGTACGCCGCCTGTCAGCTCATTTTCGGAAGTTGGCTACAGCTTCCGCTGCCCTTGCTGTGTTGCAGCAGCGTTTGCAGCTTCCGGCACACCGACTGGTGTGTGATGTCCCCACACGTTGTAACTCTACCCTCCACATGTTGCAAAGGATTTGTGAGCAGAAGAGAACAGTTGTGGAGTACCAGCTGCAACATGGTCGTCGATATTCAGGTCAGACTCCACACATAAGACCTCAGGAGTGGACCTGGATGTCTGACATATGTACTATCCTGACAAATTTTGAGGAGTCCACCAATATGGTGAGTGGCGATGACGCCATCATTAGCGTCAGCATTCCACTTGTCTGTCTTTTGCAACGCTCTCTGCAGAGAATTAAAGAGGAGGCATTGCAGCCAGAGTATGATGAGATGGATCAAGAAGCTGTAGCGGGCGATTACACACAGCCCAGCCTCATCTCATCGCAACGTGCATTGGGGGACAATGAGGGAGAGGAGGAGGATGAGGAAGAACAGGAGCTGGTATCATGCGCTGTAGACGGTAGTACCTGTACAACTGTCATACCGTCGGTTCAGCGTGGGTGGCCTGAGGACAGGGGGGAGGAGGAGGAGGAGAGCATGGTCAGTCGTCATCTTGGTGAGGACACAGAAGTCTTGCCCATTACCAGTCTGGCATGCATGGCAGACTTTAAGTTACGCTGCCTTAACCATGACCCTCGCGTTGTCAAAATGTTGGGTGACAGTCATTACTGGTTGGTGACACTTTTAGACCCCCGCTACAAGGAGAACTTTCACTGTCTTATTCCTGAGGTGGAGAGGTCTACAAAAATGGGGCAGTACCAGAAGGCCCTTGCTGCAGAACTGTTAAAAAAATTCCCATCTGAACACTCTAGTGGCAGAGGTTACAGTTCGTTGCCCAACCAAGGCGTACAGGCGAGAGAGATGCAACTCCAATCCAGCAGAAGCAGGGGAACACTGTCAACGTTCTGGGACAGTTTTCTGAGACCCACCCAGCTTACAGGCCCTGAGGCGCGGGGTACTCTCACAAGGAGTGGAAAGTTTCAAAAGATGGTGAGGGAGTACCTTGTCGATCGTACCAGCGTCCTCCGTGATTCCTCTGTGCCTTTTAATTATTGGGTATCAAAGCTGGACACTTGGAATGAACTCGCTCTGTACGCCTTGGAGGTCCTGGCCTGCCCTGCCGCTAGCGTGTTATCGGAGTGTGCTTTTAGTGCCGTGGATTGCGCACTGCCTGTCAACTGACAATGCTGACAAGCTGACCCTTATCAAAATGAACGAGAGCTGGATTGGGCCAGATTTCTCATCACCACCAAATGACAGCAGAGAAACATAAAGTCAAATCCACTGTGTTATTTCGGGAGGTGTATTCCCATGCACCGCTTCACACCTACACATGGGTATATGCTTCCTCATTTCGGCTGTATTTTGCTCTTCTCCTTATCCTCAGCCTCCACCACCACTATACCACCAGGGTGACCGTGGTCCATGTTGCCAGCATTGCAAGGTCCTCCGTCCTAATTTTTGGCAGCTTTTGCTTGGAAGACATAGGCAAAGACTATGAGAGACCCACTACCCAATAATGGGAATAATGTTTTTAAAATGCTGTACTGCATGGCTCTTGTAAGGGGCATGAAAACAGTCTTGTTAAGCTACTGTGACCTCCACGTCTCTTCCAAGGGGCATTAAAACCATCTTGCTAAGCTACGACGACCTCCACCACTCTTCCAAGGGGCATTAAAACCGTCTTGTTAAGCTACTGTGACCCCCACGTCTCTTCCAAGGGGCATTGATATTGTCTTTTTATTCCACTGCGACCTCCTCCACTCTTCCAAAGGGCATTAAAACCGTCTTGCTAAGCTACTGCGACCTCCACCACTCTTCCAAGGGGCATTAAAAGCGTCTTGTTAAGCTACTGCGACCTCCACGTCTCTTCCAAGGGGCAATAAAACCGTCTTGTTAAGCTACTGTAACCTCCACGTCTCTTCCAAGGGGCATTAAAACCGTCTTGTTAAGCTACTGCGACCTCCACCACTCTTCCAAGGGGCATTAAAACCGTCTTGTTAAGCTACTGTGCCCCCCACATCTCTTCCAAGGGGCATTGATAATGTCTTTTTATTCCACTGCGACCTCCACCACTCTTCCAAGGGGCATTAAGTCTTGTTAAGCTACTGCGACCTCCACGTCTCTTCCAAGGGGCATTAAAACCGTCTTGTTAAGCTACTGTGACCTCCACGTCTCTTCCAAGGGGCATTAAAACCGTCTTGTTAAGCTACAGCGACCTCCAGCACTCTTCCAAGGGGCATTAAAACCGTCTTGTTAAGTTACTGCGACCTCCACATCTCTTCCAAGGGGCATTAAAACCGTCTTGTTAAGCTACTGCGACCTCCACCACTCTTCCAAGGGGCATTAAAACCGTCTTGTTAAGCTACTGCGACCTCCATCACTCTTCCAAGGGGCATTAAAACCGTCTTGTTAAGCTACTGTAACCTCCACGTCTCTTCCAAAGGGCATTAAAACCGTCTTGTTAAGCTACTGCGACCTCCACCACTCTTCCAAGGGGCATTAAAACCGTCTTGTTAAGCTACTGTGACCTCCACCACTCTTCCAAGGGGCATTGATATTGTCTTTTTATTCCACTGTAACCTCCACGTCTCTTCCAAGGGGCATTTAAACCGTTTTGTTAAGCTACTGTGACATCCATGTCTCTTCCAAGGGGCATTGATATTGTCTTTTTATTCCACTGTGACCTCCACGTCTCTTCCAAGGGGCATTTAAACCATCTTGTTAAGCTACTGTGGCCTCCACCACTCTTCCAAGGGGCATTAAAACCGTCTTGTTAAGCTACTGTGACCTCCATGTCTCTTCCAAGGGGCATTGATATTGTCTTTTTATTCCACTATGACCTCCACGTCTCTTCCAAGGGGCATTAAAACCGTCTTGTTAAGCTACTGTGACCTCCACATCTCTTCCAAGGGGCATTAAAACTGTCTTGTTAAGCTACTGCGACCTCCACCAATCTTCCAAGGGGCATTGATATTGTCTTTTTATTCCACTGTGACCTCCGCGTCTCTTCCAAAGGGCATTAAAACCATCTTGTTAAGCTACTGTGACCTCCACCACTCTTCCAAGGGGCATTAAAACCGTCTTGTTAAGCTACTGTGACCTCCACGTCTCTTCCAAGGGGGATTGATATTGTCTTTTTATTCCACTGCGACCTCCACGTCTCTTCCAAGAGGCATTAAAACCGTCTTGTTAAGCTACTGCGACCTCCACAACTATTCCAAGGGGCATTGATATTTTCTTTTTATTCCACTGTGACCTCCACGTCTCTTCCAAGGGGCATTAAAACCGTCTTGTTAAGCTACTGTGACCTCCACGTCTCTTCCAAGGGGCATTAAAACCGTCTTGTTAAGCTACTGTGACCTCCACATCTCTTCCAAGGGGCATTAAAACCATCTTATTAAGCTACTGCAATCTCCACCACTTTTCCAAGGGGCATTGATATTGTATTTTTATTCCACTGTGACCTCCACGTCTCTTCCAAGGGGCATTTAAACCGTCTTGTTAAGCTCCTGTGACCTCTACATCTCTTCAAAGGGGCATAAAAACCGTCTTTTTAAGCTACTGCAACCTCCACCACTCTTCCAAGGGGCATTAAAACTGTCTTGTTAAGCTACTGCGACCTCCACCACTCTTCCAAGGGGCATTGATATTGTCTTTTTATTCCACTGTGACCTCCACGTCTCTTCCAAGGGGCATTTAAACCGCCTTGTTAAGCTACTGCGACCTCCACGTCTCTTCCAAGGGGCATTAAAACCGTCTTGCTAAGCTACTGTGACCTCCACGTCTCTTCCAAGGGGCATAAAAACCATATTGTTTAGCTACTGCGACCTCGACCATTCTTCCAAGGGGCATTGATATTGTCTTTTTTTTCCACTGTGACCTCCACGTCTCTTCCAAGGGGCATTAAAAGCGTCTTGTTAAACCACTCTGAACTACACAGCTCTTCCAACGGGCATTGAAATGTTGTTTTCAATTAACTCTAACCTCCACGACTCTTCCAACGGGCATTGCATTTCCTCCTAATTTTAGTCAGCTTTTGCTTTTCAATGCATAGGCGAACACTAAGGGAGACCCACTCCCCAATAATGGGTAGAAGGTTTTTAGTATGCTGTAATCCACGTCTGTTTCAAGGGGCATTGCAGTTCCTCCATAATTTTTGGAAAGCCTTCCATTCACTGCTTAGGCCAACAGTGTACAGGAGACCCAGTTGCTATAAATGGAAAAAACGGTTTAGTTAAGGCCCTCTGACCTCCATGTCACTTCCAAGGGGCATTGGAGTGCCTCGAAATTTTTGGTAGGCATTGCACTCACTGTATGCCCTATAACTGTGTAGCCGAATCGCTCCTTTTGGTACAGAAACATATCCTGCAAGACATGTGTGGTTGACTGGCCTGATATTGATGTGAATGGTCCCTGTTCCTCCTGCTCTTTCTCCTTTGTCACCACCTCATCCATCATTCATCACCTGAAGCTTTGTTTTAACGGGAGCCATAGAACTGAGATAGTAGCAGGAAAACATCCAGCAATCCTCGGAGGAGGTAGGATATGCGCCAAAGCGCTGACCACCTCAGGCCTAGCCGCTACTACATACATGCGCTTGCATTCCAAGGAACAGAAAGCTAAGGAGATGGATGGTCTCATGATCATGAATAATTTACTCGTTGTGTAGGAGGCCGACCACTGCTGCTGTCTACCTTCTGAACTTTGTGTTGAAGCCTGATTGACACAGGACGCGCAATCCTCTATGTCTGGAGGACGTGTTGCATCCCAGTGTCCAACTGTGTCCCGGCTTCCACAATATTAACCCAGTGTGAAGGCGTCATTGAGATGGACCATCCCTGGCCACATTGTCCACGTGTTTGTGGTATGGCTGTCCTTCAAATAGGGGCGGCTGGGGACCGTTTATGGACACCCGGCCGCCCCCTGGCAGCTGGGGACCAAGCATGGACACCCAGCCGCCGGGCTGCTGGGGACTGAGTATGGATACCCGGCCGCCGACGCAGCCATGACGTGGTGGCCAGCGTCTGCCTCCACAAGCCTAAAAGGCCTCATTTCAAGTGCAAGCAAGCTAGCAGTATGCTATTGCAGCCTGGGGGTGGGTGGGTGGCAGGCTGCACACTTATTCTTGCATTCCAAGAAAACAAAACAGATGCTAACTACTATCATCATCATCATGCTCCTCACCTTGGCACTCTCAACTCCCCTGATGGAGAAGCCAGGGCCCACCGGAGGAGTCTGATTGTCTGGTGGGCTTGGCCAATGCTGCCCTAATGCAGGCCAGGCTAAGAAAAGTGTGGGGAAGGTTACCGGGACAAATAGGGGCGGCTATGGACCGAGTATGGACACCCGGCCGCCGGGTGGCTGGGGACCGAGTATGGACACCCGGCCGCCCCCTGGCGGCTGGAGAATGAGTGTGGACACCCGGCCGCCGGGCGGCTGGGGACTGAGTATGGATACCCGGCCGCCGACGCAGCCAGGGCCCACCGGAGGAGTCTGGTTGTCTGGTGGGCTCGGCCAATGCTGCTCTAAAGCAGGCCAGGCTAAGAAAAGTGTGGGGAAGGTTACCGGAACAAATATGGGCGGCTGGGGACCGAGTATGGACACCTAGCCTCCCCCTGGTGACTGGGGACCAAGCGTGTGTGGCGCCTTGCTGCGCATTGGTGCCACAGAACCCAGAAGGGTGCATGGATGGACTTCTCCACGAGAGGCCCTCACACATTCACACACCTCCACCCTACCACCTCAGACCAGCAGAGGGAGCCCTGATAAGGATATATATAGGGAGGGTGGAGTTAGGCAGCTAGTTAGTTCAGTTCCTGCTCAGACACAGGGAGAGACAGAGCTCAGAGTTGAGCAGAGAACGTTCTGACGCTCAGAGAGCAGCGGTGCTTAGGCGAGCCAAGGCCTACAGCACGTGTGAAGGCCTAGTGAGGGCCTTGAGTGGGCCAAAGGCGAGAGGAGAAGGAAGAAGTAGTAAGGGGGGCAGAGGAGCAAACCAGGCTCACCCTGAGATATATACTTGACACTGGGTCCGCGCCTACAGGGACTCTTTACACCCAGTAGGGACTACCGGAACCTCTGGAGGACTACAGGTCCCAGGTTTGCCAAACGCTGACTACAGTACCAGGGCTAGGAGTCACGGAGGCCCCAGCATCCAGGGAGAGTGATCTCCAAAGAGAAGGCCCTACCCCCAGGTCAGCAGTTGCAAGGGAGAGAGAGACAGTAACCAAGCTAGGCCTAGTTCCAGGCAGGCCAGAAGCTTAGCGAAAAAAGCTACGGATCAGGAGGCCCTATACCCGCTCACTGGGGAGAGTCCAAAAGTGCACCCTTCTCCCGGAGTACCCTGGACTGTGCGTGCACCATCACCAGTAAAGGTACTGAAGCTTACCCCCGTGTGAGTGTCCGTCTTTCCTCCGGGACCGTCCTGCCGTCTCTCCCCAGCATCCTCCATTACACCCCACGCTGCCCTGGAGCTAGCTCTACCTGTAGAGAGCCACACCATCCCTGTTGCCGTAACACCCGCTCCAGAGGACTGCTCCGCCGCGGCGGCACCCCTTTTGCCGCATTCCACAGGTGGCGTCACGAACTTTCCAAATCCCCTATAAATTCCCCTTTTTACTGACCGCCCTGGGTCACGGACCGGGCCGGCATACGCAGAGGCCCGGCTGCCGAGTACTCCCACGGCCCAGGGGGCGCGTCATGTTTTGGCATCACAAACAAGATTCCGTGCCCGTTGCCACCGGGTACTGTGCGCCTTAAAAGACTGTGATACTCACTGTGGTGAAGGTTTCCCGCCATTCCCGAGATTTCCCGCCATTGTCCGCCATTTTCCTGTCGTCGCGCGGGAAGAAGAGGGGCGTAACCGCGGGAATGGGAGAGGCGTAACCGCTGGAAGCGCGTGAAGCCCAGGACTCGCCCCGCCCCTGACGTCGAACCAGGAAGCGACAGGTCCTCGAAGGAGCCCAGACGATGCTCTGACGTCAGACGCGAGTGACGCAAGGTCCTGGAAGAAGACCTTCGCCCGCGGAGCTGCGGCCTACCGGATGAGAAGTGAAGATGGTAGGCTCCGGTTCACTAGGGGGGCGCAACCATGGCCAACGACCAGCAAGCCACCGGAGCACCGGTTAATGCTCCTGATGCTCAATTTGCGCCCGGCGCTGCACAGGCCGGAGCGGCCGCTTCACCAGCAGGGGTTGTGACCCCGTTGATACCCATGGCCCTACAGTACATCCCTGGAGCGAAGTGGCTCCCTCAGTACAGCGACAGAATAGATACGCTGTCCGGATTTAAAAGGAGAATATGCGGTGTGCTGGACATGTACTCGATGACAGGCAAACAGAGAGCCGCTGTTGTACTTGGACAATTGACTGGTGCTGCAGAGCGGGAAGTTGAAACCTGGCCAGCCGCAGACCAGGAATCAGTATCCATCATCTTTAAGAGACTGCAAACTGTGTTTGAAAACCGCACTTAGACAGATCTCCGGATGAGGTTCTACCACTGTGTCCAGAACCCTGAGAACAGTGTCCGGGACTACGCCTGGCGCTTACAGGAAGCCCTGCGGGCCCTGAAACAGGTTAGTCCAGCCAGCATACATAACGAAAATAAAATGCTGACGGAACAGTTCATCCGGGGGATGAGTTCCCAGGAGGAGAGCAGGACTGTACGGTGGTGGGCCTTAGACCATCCAGATGCCACCTTTGACACCCTTAAGGACATGGCTATAAAGGGTCTGCAACCCCTGGAAACAACAGATACTGCTATCCAGCGTTACCAGGGTGGGGCCACCCCAGTGCCCGCAGCACCCACTGCTTCTTCAGTAACGGCTGAAACAAAGATGCAAACAGTGCCTCCTAGCGAGTTGGACAGCCTACGCTCTGAAGTGCGCCAGTTAAGTAAAACCTTGGCCACTGTCCTGAGCACCCTGCAGCTAAAGATGGAGCCTGAGCCGGAAGGAAGGATCCTACTGGCCGACAGCCCTGTGGACATCCCCTGTATGAGGAGGAAAAGGAGGACAACGCCACCCCGTAGGAGGACAACACCACCCTGGAGGAGGACAACGCCACCCTGTGGGAGGACTAACGACCAACGTCACCCTCCAGGAGAATTCATCTGCTACCACTGCCAGAAGGCAAGCCACACAGCGCGGAACTATCCTTTAAAAGAGCAAACCCTGGGGCCGAGGGCCGACACCCAGGAGTAGATCAAGCAGGCCCATCAGGCTGGTACCATCGGTTCGTGGGAGGAAGACCTTTCCTGTCCATTGTGCTGGATGGCATCGCGACACCTGCCCTCCTGGACACTGGATCTCAGGTAACCATCATACCTGATGGCCTCTACAAAAGGTACTGGTCCGTAGATGAACTCCAGCCGCCAGCCCCGAACCTCTCCGTGTATGCCTCTAACGGCCTTCCTCTTAACCTAGTAGGGGTTAAGAACGTGACAGTGAAGGTGGGGAGAGTGGAGCTAAAGGACCAATGACTGATTGTAGTGGAGTCTAATCCTGGTGATACAGACTTGTATATGATACTTGGTACAAATATTGTCGGTAACTGTTTGGGAGAAGTGTTGTTTTTGCTCCAACAGATTGCTGACACTGCCAAACCAGGGCAGAGGAGGGTGCTCCAGAAAGAGATATGAGCCCTTATGTACCAGCAACAGGTAAAGCTAACCGGTGGTGAAATTGGGAATGTACGGGTGACAGACCCGATACTCATTGTGATTCCCCCGATGAGTGAAATGCTGATTTGGTGTAGGGCAGCAATAGGTCTCAAGGGACAGAGCTACCAGGTGGTAGTGGAACCCATTAGCTCAGAGCACAGACCTACACTCTTAACTGCCAGAGGGGTGGTTGATGTATGCAATGGGAGGGTACCCATACGTCTCTTAAATTGTGGGGAGGATGAAGTCAAATTACCACGATATGCCACTGTTGCCAGATAGTACACTGTAAATAACAACGCTATCCACACCGTGGAGTCCTTAACCTCACCAGACAGAGTGGAGGATAACGACTCGGAAACCCGGGTGGGGGATTGGTGTCAACAGCTCCATGTTGGGACTGACGCCACTTCTGTCCATCAGAAACAAGGTGTACACAGGGTGGTTCAGGAATACGAGGGAGTATTCAGCAAACACCCACTTGATTTCGGGAGGATTAAAGGGGTACAACACCATATACACCATTTACCCACAGGTGACCATCCACCCATCAAAGAACCATCCACCCATCAAAGAAAGTTACAGGCCCATACCACCAGCACACTACCAGAAAGCGAAGGAAATGTTGCATGACAGGAAGAAGGCAGGGGTAATACGAGATAGCTGTAGCCCCTGGGCAGCTCCCCTGGTCCTAGTCAGGAAAAAGGATAGAAGCATGAGGATGTGTGTAGATTACAGACAGGTAAATCGCATAACACACAAGGATGCATACCCTTTGCCCCATATAGAGGAATCCCTGGCTGCACTAAAGTCTGCAAATTACTTCTCTACCCTTGACCTCACTAGTGGGTACTGGCAAGTAGCAGTTGCTGAGTAGGACCGAGAGAAGATGGCCTTCACTACCCCGATGGGACTCTGCGAGTCAACAGTATGCCGTTCGGACTCTGCAACGCCCCGGGAACGTTCCAGAGATTGATGGAGTGCTGTTTGGGACACCATAACTTCGAGACCGTGCTGATATACCTGGATGACGTGATAGTGTACTCCAAGACTTATGAGGACCATTTAAAGCACCTGGCGGAGGTATTTGAGTCGTTGTCCCAGTATGGGATGAAATTGAAGCCTTCCAAGTACCACCTGCTCAAAAAGAAGGTTCAGTACCTGGGTCACATCGTCAGTCCAGAAGGAGTAGCACCAGACCCGGAGAAGGTAACGGCCATCCAGAAGTGGCCAGAACCGAAGAGTCTCAAGGAGGTACGTCAGTTCTTGGGACTGGTCGGGTATTACCGGAGGTTTGTAAAGGACTACACCAAGAAGGCAGCACCTTTGCAAGATCTCCTGGTAGGACAGTCCTACAGAGGCAAGAACCCCCCCCTTCCAGTGGGGTAAAGAGCAGGCTGAGTCCTTTGTAGTGATGAAAGAGATCCTGACTGGCGAAGAAATCCTGGCCTACCCTGACTACAGCCAACCGTTCCTGCTATATACTGATGCCAGCAACGAGGGACTAGGAGCTGTGTTGAGTCTGAAGCAGTATGGCAAGGAGAAGGTGATCGCCTATGTGAGCAGGAAGCTTCGTTCGACCGAGAGAAATCCGGAA
Organism: Phyllobates terribilis; assembly: GCF_046119375.1. Taxonomy (NCBI): domain Eukaryota; kingdom Metazoa; phylum Chordata; class Amphibia; order Anura; family Dendrobatidae; genus Phyllobates; species Phyllobates terribilis. The sequence goes on along the minus strand of NW_027362764.1, from coordinate 40,584,583 downwards.
AACTATAGCTCCTTTAAGTTGGAGTTCCTGGCCTTGGTCTGGGCCATCACTGAACGATTCAAGCACTACTTGGCCTCCAGTAAATTCAGAGCTTACACTGACAACAACCCCTTGACTCATCTAGAGACAGCTAAGTTGGCAGCCATGGAACAGCGTTGGATGGCCCGGCTGTCAAACTATCAGTTCACCATCAAGTACCGGGCAGGCCACAAGAACGCCAACGCCGATGCCCTATCCAGAATGCCGCACCAGTCGGATACTGAAGAAGAAGTGGATGACCTGGAGGAGATTGAGCTACCTGCCTTCCACAGAAATGGGATGGTCCACGAGCAGCGCACCTCCAGGAGGTATCGTGGTAAGACACTAAACCCTTTGCCTCACCACAGTTGTAAGGAGACCCAGGACAGCGACCCGGTTGTCAGCCGTATCAAAGAACTGATAACCCAGGAAGGTTCCTCCCTGGAAAAGGACGCGTCTCCACAAGCCAAGCAACTGTGGAATGAGAGAAGCCGGCTGTTCATCTATAGAGAGATGCTGTGCCGAAGGTATGTCAACCCTAGGACCCATGAGATGGTATGGCAGATCGTAGTGCCCAGGACAGACATCCAGATGGTGTTGGAGGCCTACCACGATCAAGCGGGGCACTTTGGCTGGAAGAAACTAGAAACTCTGCTGAAGGGTCGGTTTTATTGGGTTGGAATGCGCAGTTCCATAGAGAGATTGGGCCGGGATTGTGGACCCTGTAGCCTCAGAAGAAAAGACTACAGCAGCCAGAAGGCACCCCTGCAGTCCATCAAGACAACCCAGCCTCTGGAGATCGTCGCTCTGGATCACGTCAAGCTGTCATCCAGCAGGTCAGGCTACTCGTATGCCCTGACCATGGTGGATCACTACTCCCGGTTCCTGGTGGTAGCCCCCGTCAAGGATCTGACGGCAGAAACTGCACCAAGGACGTTTCAAGCATACTTCTGCAGGCCCCATGGATACCCGGATAAGTTGCTGACGGATCAAGGCCCTGCCTTTGAAGCCGAATTGTTCAAGGAGTTCTGCCATCTGTACGGGTGTAAGAAGATCTGGACTACACCGTACCACCCCCAAACCAATGGGTTATGTGAAAAGATGAATAACATAGTCATCGACCTGTTGAAGACCTTAACGCTAGAGGAGAGAAATCATTGGCCAGACAAACTACCTGACCTGGTTGATCTGTACAATCACATACCTGTGAGTTCCACCAATTGTACTCCAGCGTACCTCATGAGAGCAAGACCCGGAAAGCTGCCCATGGACCTGGAGCTTGGTGTGGTAGAACCCAAAGCAGATATGTCCACTGAAGACTGGGATACGACTCGACAGGAGCAGTACAAGAGAGTACAGGCCTGTGTCGAAGACAGTCTGATTAGCTTAAGAGACAAACTGGAAGCACAGTACAACAAGAGTGCACCAGCAGAACCCTTAACACCTGGAGAAGTTGTGCTAAAACGAAAAAGGAGAAACCACAAACTTGACGACCAGTGGGAAAGAGAACCTTGCACTGTGTTGAATTCCAGATTCGACAATAGGAAAACCTGTCTAATTAGCAAAGACGGAGGAAGAACAACTGCAACGGTATCAAGAGACCATCTGAAGTTGTGCCCAAGTCTGTTGAAGCCTCAGGAGGAAGTGCCTCTCACCGTACCGGAGGAGCCTAAAGAAGAAGTACTCCATACTGACTTAGGAGATTTCCCGGCAGATTGGCCTCAATTGGATGGAGCGGTAATAATACCTGTGATACACTTCTACCAACAGCAAGAAGACCCTCCACTGCAAGTAAGACCTGTAAGTGCCCCAGAAGAGCCTGCTCGGGAGGAATCCCCGGAAGAAGGATCACCGGCAGAAGCAGAGCCAGTAGGCCCAGTAACCAGTGTACTTGCCAGTCCCGTAGAGAGGTTAAGGCAGTCTTGCAGTTCACCAACACATAGAGCGGAAAATAGCGCAAGCATCCACACTACACGCATCCCCGTACTACGTAGGTCATCGCGTAGCACCAAAGGCCAGACCCCTGTCAGGTATAAGGAGTAGTGTTGAGCCACCCCCGTAGTGTTCGAGTTCGGTTCGGTTCGTCGAACTGTTCGTCGAACACCTTCGAACACCGTTAAAACCAATGGCAGGCAAACAAAAACACATAGAAACACATAGAAAACACCTTCAAAGGTGTCCAAAAGCTGACAAACTGCTCAGAAGACACAACTAACACATGGAAAAGTGACAAGTACATATAGTCATGCGAAAAGAAAAGAGGTGGAGGAGTAAAAGGAGGGGGAGACACAGATATAGGCATGTCATGCCCTTCTAAAATCCAAAAAGTGAGAAGCCGAGACGGCCAGTCCGCTCCTGCCCGTGCCACCTCCGTGTCGCCGGGTTTGTGCCAGAGCCGCGGTGAACCCTGACGGCCAGCCCCCCTCTCCCAATACTGGTGCCTGTCCGCTGGTGGGTCGAGAGAGCCCCCCTGTTGGTGAGGCAGCTCTAAGCTTTTTAATTTAAATTGTCCCTCTAATTTGAATGAATACACTTTAAATCCATTTACAAGGATCTATTGGAGGGCAAGTCTCATGCCAGCAGCCGCGTAATTCCAGCTCCAGTAGCGTCCACTAAAGCTGCTGCAGTTAAAAAGCTTTTATAAGGATCGAGCTCGGCTGTCCACCGCAAGGCATCCTAGTGCCAGTCCCAGCCCCTATGCCTTGGGGTGCCTCCTGATGCTCTTCACTAAGTATCCCGTGGTCCCGAAGCATTTCCTTTGAAAAAATTAAGTGTCCAAACTACAGGTGGTGTAGCTTGCTTAACAGCCGGGATAATCCGCTGACTAGCAGACACTGCTACTAGGCACAAAGTATTTCCTGGGCTAGATGCAGTTAAAAATTTGTAAGTAGATACTCTCGTTGGATGCTGAGAAAGCATTCCATAGAGTCTCCTGGCACGCCATATATGATTCTCTTAAAAAGCTTGGGGTAGGGGTCTAGGGGACCCTTTTATAGCCAAAATCACGGCCCTGTATCACAATACGTCACCTAGGCTGAAGATAAATGGAACTGTAGCACCGAGGGCTCGGTTGCTACAGACGTATTGCACCTCACCCAGAGGTGTGATATCTCACTCTCAGATAAGGATGGAGTGTGGATCAGGACCCGACACCTGCATGCATTACACCACATTGCCGTGGGGCAGGGCGACCAATATGCCCCTGAGATGGGCACGACAGTCCCTGTCCCTGGCTGGAGTGGGGGGAGGGAACACTGAGGAAGGGGAACCCTGCAGTGCAGGAGCAGGGAGGAAGCAGTTCCTGGGTGCATTGAGATGGGAGTATAAAAGGTGGGCACCATCTTAGTTCAGTGCAGAGAAGTCTGAGCAGAAGTGGCAGGGAGCAGGAGCTCTGCATGAGCTTTGCTCCGGAGGCGGGCCTAGTAACAGAGGCCCAGGCCTGCAAGAGGGAGAAGGAAGGAAGAGGAGCGGAGAAGGCTCCAGGAATGAAGGGATCCCAGGGGTGCGGACGGGCGAGTCGCCACCGCACGCCCGAATCCACCTGCGTGGAGGGGTCAGGCCAAAGGGGGAGACCGGTCCCCGAACTAGTGGAGGCAGGAAACGACCCTCAGCTAGAAACCGGAGGCTCTGACATTTTATGTGGCGCAGCCCCTTGCTCCACCCGCTAGGAAGGCACCACATAGGGTCAGGGAAACTGGCGCCAAGTTTACCAAGAGGAGGCCCGAGGCAGCCGGACAGAAGTGTTGGTAAGAAAGGCCAGACAAAGGACACACAAAGGGGGTCCTGTGAAGCGCTCCAAAGTTATCTGGGAGTTGTCTGAGCCCCTCACCTGGTGAGCACAGTACGACGTGGGCAGCCGTTACCTGCAGACGTGGTCTGGATAATAAGAACTGTGAGTAAAGGCCCTGAACTGCATCACTGACTCCGTGTCGTTACTGCTGCTGCCCTGCACCATCACCCCCATCCTCCGCATACACTGCCCTGAGGCTATACTCCTCCCGTGGGGAGTTATGCTACGCTCTGCTGCACCCACAACACCAGCCTTAGCGGTCTGCCCTGTAGCGGCGGTTCACTCTGACCGCAATCCACGGGTGGCGTAGTCGGACATTTAAACATCAAAACCACATAAATAGTTCCGCCACTGGTTTGACCGCCCTGAGCCACGGAACCGGATCGCCGCCACGAAGACTACAACCACCAGCATCCACCAAAAAGGGTCCGGCTCCGGGTGTCCCAAGGCCCAGGGGGTGCGTCAGAACATTTTCATCACCTTTCACAATCACCAATGGGACAAGGCAGGGATGTCCTCTGTCCCCTCTCTTATACATCCTAGTGACGGAGCACCTGCTCTCATCAATTCGCCATAACCCCAATATTAGGTGGATTGAGGTGGGAGGCACCGAGTACAAGTGCTCTCTATTTGCTGATGATGTCCTAGTATATATCACTCAATCACATATATCCATCCCTGCTGTTATGGCTGAAATAGATCACTTTGTTACATGGTAAAATTTTAAAATCAATGCAGCGAAGTCTGAGGCCCTCGATGTCTCCCTCCCCAAATCCATATAGGATTCCATCCAGTCCAACTTTCCCTTTGCCTGGCCCTCACAGGGTATCAAATACTTAGGAATTCCTATTCATAGAGACCTCTCCCATCTATGTTATCTTAATTTTGGGCCCTTTATTGAACAATTCCATACAGACCACGGTTGGCAAGTTAGAACTGTAAGATTCACTACGTGAACCACTGGTGTTTTGTGGAAAAGCACATGTACACCGCGTTCCAAATTATTATGCAAAAAGTGTTTAGGAGTGATAAGGGAAGAATTTGTTTGTTTGTCAGTTAAACTCATTGATGGTGATGTGTGTCAGGGCTCTTTATATCACTGTAAGCAATTGCAGACACCTGTGCTAATTAGTTTGGCAGGTGTGTCCAATGAAAGGCAAGACTACTTAAGAAGGCTCTCTCACATTATTAAGCAGCCTACATTTTCTGCCAAAATGGGAAAGAAAAAGGATGTGTCGGCTGCTGAGAAGCAACAAATTGTGGAGTGTTTAGGTCAAGGCATGACTACAATCAACATTGTGCGATGATCAGGATGAAGTGTCTTGGCAATCAAGAAGTATGTAGCTGATTCACAGTACACACGTGTGCGTGCTGATAAGGGCAAATTGAGGACTCTTTCCTACAGGCAATTACGTCAGGTTGAAAGAGCAGCGGCAAAAAAGCCTTGTCATAGCAGCAGACAAGTTTTTGAAGCTGCTTGTGCCTCCAACGTCCCCCGAACAACAAGATGCAGGGTCCTTCAGAGGTTTGCAGCTGTGCATACGCCATCCTGTCGACCTCCTCTATCCACTTCACACAAGCAGAAACGGCTCCAGTGGGCCAAACATTACATGAAGACTGATTTCAAAACTGTTTTGTTCACGGATGAGTGCCGTGCAGCGCTCGATGGTCCAGATGAATGGAGTGGAGGATGGCTGGTTGATGGACACCCCACGCAAACACGGCTACAGCGCCAACAAGGAGGAGGTGGAGTAATGTTTTGGGCTGGAATCATGGGGAGAGAGATTGTCGGCCCCTTTAGGATCCCTGAAGGCGCTAAAGATGAACTCCATAATGTATGTGGATTTTCTCAAACAGCACTTCCTGCCATGGTTCAAGAAGAAGAACCGTGTATTTCACAGCAAGATCATTTTTCTGCATGATAATGCACCATCTCATGCTGCACATAAAACATCTGCATCTCTGGCTGATATGGGCATAAAAGGGGACAAACTTATGGTGTGACCCCCATGCTCCCCTGACCTCTACCCCATTCAGAACCTTTGGAGCATCATTAAAAGGAGTGTCTATGATGGCGGGAGGCAGTTCACATCTAAGCAACAGCTCTGGGAGGGTATTCTGTCCTCATGCAAAACAATTGAAGCAGAAACCATCCAAAACCTGACAAATTCAATGGACGAGAGAGTTCAGAAGCTCCTTTCCAACAAGGGGTCCTATGTGAAAATGTAACATCACCTAGAATAAAGTTTTGAGTTGAAAACTGTTTGATTTCAGTTTCTAACAACCTGCTAATGCTTATAATTTCAAAAATGACCATTTTTTTGGTCTTTATTAAAATGAAAAGGTTGATCGAAAAGTTTGGGGGATCTAAGAGTGTGGCAACCCAGTAGTCATGATTACTTCGAATTCTGACAATATGAGGGTCATGCTGCAGGTAGTGCAGCAAGAAGGCACTTATGTGTCTTGCGCATCTCGGAGCCCCAAAATTATTTTCCGGGCTAGATGCAGCTAAAAATTATTTTTAATTTTAAATCTGGTGAAGCTTATTATAGATGGCCTAATAGGATCAGTGCTGCACACTGCTACAAAGCCCAAATTATTTTCCAGTCAAGATACAGATAAACATGATTAGTAATTTGAAAGCTTAAAACGGTTGGTAGGGTGATTTTAACCAATCATCAAGCTTTTACTCTCCCCAGGATGACACAGGGGTAGAAAAGTCGTTTCGGATCCATGATTTGTTCATCTTTATGAACGTGAGTCTGTCTACATTATCAGTGGAGAGCCGCGTGCGCTTATCTGTCAGCACACCACCAGCAGCGCTGAACACACGTTCAGACAGAACGCTGGCTGCGGGGCATGACAAGATCTCCAAGGCGTAAGTGGCTAGCTCTGGCCATTTATCCAGATTGGAAGCCCAAAAAGAGCAAGGGTCCAGTGACACAGTCGTGGCTTCAATGTTTACTTGGAGATACTCCTGTACCATCGTCTCTAGGCGTTGACTATGTGTCAGACTTCTTGTCTCCTGTGGCCTTGCAAAGGATGGGCTAAAAAAGTGGTGAAATGATTCCGCAAAATTGATGTTACCAGCAGATACTGTGGTTCTGTTACGGTTTGAGTGCTGAACACTTGACGGTCCCACGGTTGGCAAGTTGGAACTGTGAGATTCACTACGTGCACCACTGGTATTTTGTGGAAAAGCACATGTAAGATTCTGCAACAGTCTCTGCTGATACTCCTGCATGCGTGCATCCCTTTCTATGGCAGGAATAATTTCTGCAAATTTACTTTTGTACCGGGGATCTAACAGTGTGGCAACCCAGTAGTCAGGATTATTTCTAATTCTCACAATTCGAGGGTCATGTTGCAGGTAGTGCAGCAAGAAGGCACTCATGTGTGTTGCGCATCCAGGAGCACCAAGTCCCTGTTGTGTTGGTGGCGAGGTAGCAATCATGCTTCCTTCCTCTGTCCTCTCCCCCCAACCTCGCACAACAGAAATGTGATCAAGGTCTCCCTCATCTGATGAGTCTTCCATCAGTTCGTCCTCCACTTCTTCCTGGGCTCCTGCACCTTCCTCACTAGTTTGGCTGCTACCATGCGCCCTGGTAAAATCATCTCCCCCACCCTCACATGCCTGCCGCCTTGGTGCTGCCGACCGTCTGGACCTTGCAGATGTTAGCCCTTCCGCATACAACTCCTCCTCCTCTACTTCCTCCACCTCCTCTTGTGCCACCACCTGACTCCGAATTCTGTTTAACATGTGCTCCAGCATGTAAATCACCGGAATAGTCATGCTGATAATGGCATCGTCAGCACTAAACAGCTTCGTCGCCATTTAAAAACTGTGCAGAAGGGTGCATAGGTCCCTGATCTGAGACCACTCCTCCAGCGTGATTTGCCCCACCTCTGAATCTCGTTGGCCCAGGCTATACGTCAGAACGTATTGCACCAGGGCTTGTCGGTGCTGCCACAGTCGCTGCAACATGTGCAGAGTTGAATTCCACCGGGTAGGCACATCGCATTTTAGCCGGTGAAGTGGCAGGCCCAACGACTTCTGTAGAGATGTAAGTCGCTGAGCTGCGGGATGCGAACGGCGGAAGTGAGCACACCGCGACCGTGCCCTCTGCAGAAGGCCATCTAGTCTGGGATAGTGGGCTAAAAATTGCTGGACAACCAGGTTCAACACGTGAGCCATACAAGGCACGTGTGTGACATTGCCCCGGCGAAGGGCCGCACCCAGGTTTGCAGCATTGTCGCACACGGCCTTCCCTGGTTTCAGGTCCAGTGGAGACAACCATTCATGAAATTGGTTCTCCAGAGCTGACCACAACTCCTCAGCTGTGTGACTCACATTTCCCAGACATTTCAATGTAAAAACCGCCTGATGACGTTGAGCCCTACTGCCAGCATAGTAAGGAGGTGTGCAGGATCCCTTCTGCGCAGTTAGAAAGCTTGTGGCATGACCAGACAGCCTTTGGGTGCAGGTGGAAGACCGAGAGGAGGTTGAGGAGGCAGAAGCAGTGGAGGAAAAATGACATAAAGAGGATTGACGCACAACTCGTGGGGACGGCAAGACTTGGACAGCAGCCCCTTGTCCTGCTGTCACCATAGTTACCCAGTGCCCAGTCAGCGACATGTAACGCCCCTGTCCATGCCTACTCGTCCAAGTGTCTGTGGTGAAATGCACCCTGTCACACACAGAGTTTCTCAAAGAAGCGGTGATGTTGTGTGCGACATGCTGGTGGAGCGCAGGCACACCTTTCTTTGAGAAGTAGTGCCGACTGGGCATCTGGTACTGGGGCACTGCGACGGACATAAGGTCTCGAAAATCCTCTGTGTCCACCAGGCGGAAAGGCAGCATTTCTGTAGCCAAGAGCTTGCAGATGGTGAAATTCAACCTCTTAGCTTTCTCATGGCTAGGAGGAAATGGTCTTTTACTTGTCCACATCTGAGGGACCGAGGGCTGGCTATTGTGCTTAGACGGGGTTGATAAGGGTGTCCCCGGCAAACTGCCGGTCTGTGAGGAAGATGCAGGCGGACATGTTAGGTTGCCTTGATCCAAAGGTGGTGCTATCGATGTCGGACAGCGCTCAAGACCAGCTGGTGTTACCACCTCCAAAGAAAATGATGACCTGCCAATCACGCTGGCTGTTGCGGGTAAAGAGGTGGCAGGTCTGCGCCCCAAAACAGGTGTGACTGCTGTCCCCCCAGTCACAGAGGATGAAGAGGCCGCGGATGCACAAGATATGGCAGACGGTGGTTGGCCCGGCCGGCTAGACCGCATTGTAGCACACTGAGCTTCCCACTGCAACTTATGCTTCATGTCCATGTGCCGGTTCATGCATGAAGTACTCAAACTATGTATTTTTTGGCCTCTACTTAGCTTTTGCTGACAAATGTTACAGATAACACGAGTTGGGTCATCTTTATCGATCTGAAAAAATGCCCAGGCTATGCAAGGCTTAGCACCCATGCGACCTGAAGAGCCACCACGACTTGTGGTGAGAGGCAGAGTTGTGTTTGAGGATGCAGTTGTTGACGTGCTTCCAGTACTACGTCTCTGTCCAGGAAGGCGCAACCTGACCTCGTCGTCACTAGCATCTTCCTCCACCTCCTCTGCTGACCTCATCTCTTGGCTGACTGTGGGTTGACAGTAAGTGGGATCTCCGACCTCATCATCATCACCCTGTGCGTTATCACACCCGTCGTCCTCAGAGCCAACCTGTTCCTGCCCTGACAAAAAACTAAAGTTGTCGCTCCAATCAGGTATTTGAGTCTTATCATCGTCTTCCTCATTGTCTCCACCAACAGGAGTTACAGTTTGGGAATGAGGGTCTACATTATGGTCAGAACCTTCTGCGTCTGGTCCTGGATCCGACTCATAAAGATTCTGGGCATCAGTGCAGATCATTTCCTCGTCTGGATTCACAGAAGCGCTGGAGTCGACCTCTGATTCCCAGGCTATAGTATGAGTAAACAGCTCTGCAGACTCAACCATCTGTTCTACCTCATACTCAGACGGGCAGCTGGAGATTTGGGAGCTGTGAGGAAGCAAGTGCGATTTGGGTGACACCTTTGAGGACTGGAGTATTTGTGATGTTGAAGTTGATGTGGAGGAGAGCCCACTTAAAGGAGCACTTGATATCCGTTGAAGCACCTGCTGTTTTTGTGCCTCATCTGGAATTTGTAGCGATTGGCGTGGCCGTAAGAAAGGGATCTTATCACATTGTCCGCTAAAAGAAGTAGACATTTTAGTTTGGCTGGAAGATGGTCTTTCTTCTGCACCTACCCCACGGACACAACCTTTTTTCCCCTTCCCAACACGCCTATTCCCCTTTCCACCAGCAGCAGGCCTTTTTCCACTCATTTTGGTGGTTAACTAATTCACAACTCTGGAGTTGTTTGCACAAAAAAACAATGGATGGTAACCGAGCAGAGCTGAGTGGCCAAACTGTGGTATTAGGCCAAAACTATTGGCTGGGTTAGATGCAGAAAAAAATTATTTTTAATTTGCAACCTGATGGAGGTCAGTATAGATGGACTAATAGACCAAGTCCCACACACCGCTAGAAGCCCAAATATTTTTTCAGAGCTAGATGCATAAATTTTTTTTATTCAATTTGCAACCTGATGGAGGTCAGTATAGATGGACTAATAGACCAAGTCCCACACACTGCTAGAAGCCCAAATATTTTTTCAGAGCTAGATGCAGAAAAAAATTATTTTTAATTTGCAACCTGATGGAGGTCAGTATAGATGGACTAATAGACCAAGTCCCACACACCGCTAGAAGCCCAAATATTTTTTCAGAGCTAGATGCAGAAAAAAATTATTTTTAATTTGCAACCTGATGGAGGTCAGTATAGATGGACTAATAGACCAAGTCCCACACACCGCTAGAAGCCCAAATATTTTTTCAGAGCTAGATGCAGAAAAAAATTATATTCAATTTGCAACCTGCTGGAGGTCAGTATAGAAGGACTAATAGAACAAGTCCCACACACTGCTAGAAGCCCAAATATTTTTTCAGAGCTAAATGAAGAAAAAAATTATTTTTAATTTGCAACCTGATGGAGGTCAGTATAGATGGACTAATAGACCAAGTCCCACACACTGCTAGAAGCCCAAATATTTTTTCAGAGCTAGATGCAGAAAAAAATTATTTTTAATTTGCAACCTGATGGAGGTCAGTATAGATGGACTAATAGACCAAGTCCCACACACCGCTAGAAGCCCAAATATTTTTTCAGAGCTAGATGCAGAAAAAAATTATTTTTAATTTGCAACCTGATGGAGGTCAGTATAGATGGACTAATAGACCAAGTCCCACACACCGCTAGAAGCCCAAATATTTTTTCAGAGCTAGATGCAGAAAAAAATTATATTTAATTTGCAACCTGCTGGACGTCAGTATAGAAGGACTAATAGAACAAGTCCCACACACTGCTAGAAGCCCAAATATTTTTTCAGAGCTAAATGAAGAAAAAAAATATTTTTAATTTGCAACCTGATGGAGGTCAGTATAGATGGACTAATAGACCAAGTCCCACACACTGCTAGAAGCCCAAATATTTTTTCAGAGCTAGATGCAGAAAAAAATTATTTTTAATTTGCAACCTGATGGAGGTCAGTATAGATGGACTAATAGACCAAGTCCCACACACCGCTAGAAGCCCAAATATTTTTTCAGAGCTAGATGCAGAAATTTTTTTTATTGAATTTGCAACCTGATGGAGGTCAGTATAGATGGACTAATAGACCAAGTCCCACACACTGCTAGAAGCCCAAATATTTTTTCAGAGCTAGATGCAGAAAAAAATTATTTTTAATTTGCAACCTGATGGAGGTCAGTATAGATGGACTAATAGACCAAGTCCCACACACTGCTAGAAGCCCAAATATTTTTTCAGAGCTAGATGCAGAAAAAAATTATTTTTAATTTGCAACCTGATGGAGGTCAGTATAGATGGACTAATAGAACAAGTCCCACACGCTGCTAGAAGCCCAAATATTTTTTCAGAGATAAATGAAGAAAAAAATTATTTTTAATTTGCAACCTGATGGAGGTCAGTATAGATGGACTAATAGACCAAGTCCCACACACTGCTAGAAGCCCAAATATTTTTTCAGAGCTAGATGCAGAAAAAAATTATTTTTAATTTGCAACCTGATGGAGGTCAGTATAGATGGACTAATAGACCAAGTCCCACACACTGCTAGAAGCCCAAATATTTTTTCAGAGCTAGATGCAGAAAAAAATTATATTCAGTTTGCAACCTGATGGAGGTCAGTATAGATGGACTAATAGAATGATGCTATGCCCAAAAGATTTTACTTCACTAGGTGCAGTAAAAAAATTGGTATTCTATACACAGGTGGTATATCTTGCAACACAGATAGGCTACTCCACTGACTAACACACTCTGCAATAGGCCAAAAAGGATTAGCTTTGCTAGATTCAGCCAAATGCTGTGAAAAAAACTTGCACAGCACTGGCACAGATCTGCCTGGCAAAAACTGATAGGAACTGATGTAACCTAGTCCTGAAAAGGACTCCAATTACAATTAGTCTTTACTCCCACAATCTATCTATTTAAGAGCACAGACCTGCCTGATAAAAGTCGTAGGAAATGCTGTAACCTAGTCCTTAAAAGGACTGCAATCACAACTATTCCCTACTCCCAAGCTATCTGTATATTTGTGCGAAAATTGGCTTGAAATTAACAAGGTATAGCGCACACAGCAACAGCGGTGCCGTCTAACACGCAGCTGCAGCAGTGAGAAAATGGTGGCGACGGGGAAAATGGCTTGGTCTTATAGGGCAAGGACATGTGACATACACTGCCAATCACACATGCCCTTGCTTGTGTGAAAAAAAGCACTTCGCTCCGTGTGTGCGCTGCTGATAGGCTGACAGATTGCACCTCCCCACTGCAAATGCGGGAAAGAGAAAAAAAAATGGAGATCTTCATTGTTCCTGCAGAGATCCATCCCCTGCCCCTCCCCCCGCCCCGCTGTACACTCAAACTGCGTATTAACATTAATTTTCATCATTACTGAGAAAAAATCCAGTTATGATTTTGGTGCACGAACAGTTATCGAACATAACCTCGAACAGCCGAATTTTTCTCAAATTGTTCGTGTTCGCCGACCGGCTCGAACACCGCCCAAAACAGCTCGAATTTGAGATTGGCGAACAGTTCGAGTAGAACAACGCTCATCTCTAATAAGGAGTAAGTTAAAAAAAAAATACCTGCCGTATAAATAGTTAACCAGTAGGGTATTGCATAATGTTTATTGTATAAACTGAAAGATATGTGTTTATTTAGCAACCCGTAAGGGTATATATAAAGGACTCGGTGGCTGAGGACTGTGAGCAGCCCAAAAGCAGTCATGTACATAGTTGCACTCCCTTTAGTGCCCCTTGAGTGACCACAGAAAAAAAACCTGTTTGGCGTGGCCAAAGACGTGGTCCAGCATCTGGATCACATATGCCCTGTAGCCACACCCAGGGCCTACGTTGAGGGTTTTCAGGCGGGTCCCTTATGTTCCTCATGTTCCTTCATCGGTGAAATGGACACCAGGTTATGGGACTTGCTGTAACTTTAATGTTATTATAATTGTTATTGTTGTTACCTGTAATGTTCAAGAAAAGTGCCTCCCATAAAGGGAAGAAATGTTATTGTTAAACCTGTTTTTGAATAATGCTTCAGTCCAGGAGTACTGAGTTTTACTAGGGGGGAATGTGGCGCCCTGCTGCGCATTGATGCCACAGAACCCAGAAGGGTGCATGGATGGACTTCTTCACAAGAGTCCCTCACATATTCACACACCTCCACCCTACCACCTCAGACCAACAGAGGGAGCCCTGATAGGAATATATATAGGGAGGGTGGAGTTAGGCAGCTAGTTAGTTCAGTTCTTGCTCAGACACAGGGAGGGACAGAGCTCAGAGTTGAGCAGAGAGCGTGCTGATGCTCAGAGAGCAGCAAAGAGCAGCACGCTGCTGTGGTGCTTAGGCGAGCCAAGGCCTACAGCACTTGTGAAGGCCTAGTGAGGGCCTTGAGTGGGCCGAAGGCGAGAGGAGAAGGAAGAAGTAGCAAGGGGGGCAGAGGAGCATACCAGGCTCACCCCGAGATATATACCGGACACCAGGTCCGCGCCTACATGGACTCTTTACACCCAGTAGGGACTACCGGAACCCCTGGAGGACTACAGGTCCCAGGTTTGCCAAACGCTGACTACAGTACCAGGGCTAGGGGTCACGGAGGCCCCAGCGTCCAAGGAGAGTGATCTCCAAAGAGAAGGCCCTACCACCAGGTCAGCAGGTGCAAGGGAGAGAGAGACAGTAACCAAGCTAGGCCTAGTTCCAGGCAGGCCAGAAGCTTAGCGAGAAAAGCCATGGATCAGGAGGCCCTATACCCGCTCACTGGGGAGAGTCCAAAAGTGCACCCTTCGCCCGGAGTACCCTGGACCGTGCCTGCACCATCACCAGTAAAGCTACTGAAGCTTACCCCCGTGTGAGTGTCCGTCTTTCCTCCGGGACCGTCCTGCCGTCTCTCCCCAGCATCCTCCATTACACCCCACGCTGCCCTGGAGCTAGCTCTACCTGTGGAGAGCCACACCATCCCTGCTGCCGTAACACCCGCTCCAGAGGACTGCTCCGCAGCGGCGGCACCCCTTTTGCCACATTCCACAGGTGGCATCACAAACTTTCCAAATCCCCTATAAATTCCCCTTTTTACTGACCACCCTGGGTCACGGACCGGGCCAGCCACCGTGATATCCCCCACCGGCATACGCAGAGGCCCGGCTGCCGAGTACTCCCACTTCCCAGGGGGCGCGTCACGTGGACACCCGGCCGCCGGGTGGCTGGGGACTGAGTATGGATACCAGGCTGCCGACGCAGCCATGACGTGATGGCCAGATTCCGCCTCCACATGCCTAAAAGGCCCAATTTCAAGTGCAAGCAAGCAGTATGGTATTTAAGCCTGGGGATGGGTGGGTGGCAGGCTGCATACTTGCGCTTGCATTGCAAGGAATGGGAGAGGTACAATTGAACACTGCCCTGGGACAAGGACTTGCACGGGGATAGTTGCAAGTCTGCATCTTATGATGCGGCAAGGATCACTTCTGATGGACACACTTTTAGGCAGTGACCTGGGTGTCAGAGATGCTTCCAGGGGTCTTCCCCATGCTGTTCCCATGTCTTTTCAGCACTGTATGCATGTGTCACACAGCACATGGCCAGATAAGGTTGTAAAATGTTAAAATGACATTTCCCGGTGAATGCATTTGTCACGGTTGAAAGCAATACAAAAGTGCAAAAACGCATAAAAAATGCTACTTGTGAACATAGCCCAAGGTGTGGAGGAGTATTTTTGTTTTTGGTTATTTATTTTACCTTATACACAAGTCTTTACCCTGGAAAGGATGTTCCTTAACATATTTCACAGGAAAGCAGTTTCAGTTTCGTTTTTGAACGTTTTATTGTGAGCCCGTAAAAGTGGCTTAATACCTCTGACCACGTTATTGACAGCAGTGACCTGGGGGTCAGAAATGCTTCCTGGGGCGATCCCCATGCTGTCCCCATGTAATTTGAGCACTGTCACTATCATTTTGGGCACTTTTTAGGCTTTCTACAGACTGCCGGGGGTGCCGCCGCAAAAATGCTCGGGCCTCCCATAGACTAACATTGGGCTCGTTGCTCGGGTCGAGCACCCGAGTATCATGGCGAGCTCGACCCGAGCTTCGAGCACCCGAGCATTTTAGTGCTCGCTCAACACTAGTGCAGAACAGTGTACGGGACTATGCTCTAAACCTGCAGGAGGCGCTGCCGGCTATTAAACAGGTAGACCCCGACAGTGTGCGAGACGAGGACAGATTGCTAACTGAACAGTTTATTGAGGGGCTCCTGTCTAACACTCACCAGACACAGCTGCGCATTATGGCTTTGCAAAACCCTGATCTGGACTTTGCGCAATTTAAAGAACGAGCCATTCGGGTGCTACGAGAACCAACCTCAGGTGGCACTGCATCTCTCCGGCGCTCAGCTATCACATACCACCAGGAGGTGGCGTCCTTTTCCCCAGCACCTGTGGAGGCTGACGCGCAGACCCTAGATAATGACCCCTCTGCATACCTACTCCTTCAGGTCCAGAAGCTGACCAAAAGTGTGGCTACACTAACCAAAACCGTGCAGGCCATGCAAGTGTCTCCAAAGGGAAGAATCCAGCTGGCTTCCAGTCCAGATGACGTCCTGTGGCGACGACAGAGAAGAATTCAACCGACCAGAGGGAGAAACAGCGATCGCTACGACCAGGACGGACAACCCATCTGCCGCCGCTGTCAAAAGGCGGGGCACATCGCAAGATTCTACAATGTAAAAGAGCAACCCCTGGGGCAGAGGGCCAACCCCCAGGAGTAAGATGACCAGGCCCACAAAGCTGGCGAGACAAGTACGTGGGAGGACGACCGGTCCTATCTGTCGTGCTTGATGGTATCCCGATGAACGCATTGATAGACACCGTTTCCCAGGTGACAACGATGCCATATATCCTTTTCAAATGATACTGTACTGATTCAGACATTACCCGCCGTCCAGATGAACATCTTAGCATCTATGCCAGCAATGGTCAGCCCTTGCCTCAGGTGGGGTATAAAGAGGTGACCATAAAGGTTGGCTGAGTAGAATTGCCATCACAGGGAATGATTATTGTTGATATTGATCACCGAAAAAGTCATCCAATGATAACTATAGGCACCAATGTGATAGAGAATTGTCTTGGGGAAATTATTGTTTTGTTGCAACAGGTCGCAGAGACTGCCAGTTCCAGTCAGCAGCGAGTTCTGCAGAAGGAGATCAGAGCCCTGATGAAAAGACAACAGGTAGAGCTGTCTGGTGGAGAAGTCGGCAGTGTCAGAATGAGTGATCCATTCTCCATTGCAATGCCCCCTAGGAGTGAAATGTTAATATGGTGTCGGGCAGCAATAGGTCTCAGGGGCCAAAATTATCAGGCCCTGGTGGAACCCATGTACTCTGATAGTAGGCCCACCATCTTGACAGCCAGGGGGGTGGTTGATGTCCGCAAGGGAGAGTACCGGTACGCATCCTGAATTGTGGGGAGAAAGAGGTCTATTTACCCCGGTATGCCACCCTTGCTAAGCTGTTCACTGTCAGTAATAATGCAATAAAGGCAGTGGAACCCTTGCCTCTGTCCAAACAGGCGGAGGATAATGGCTCCAAGGGGCAGGTGGAGGATTGGTGTCAGAAGCTACAAGTAGGCACTGACTCCACCCCTTTGCACCAAAAGCATGGGGTGTACCGGGTGGTCCAAGTATATGAGTGAGTCTTTAACAAACACCCACTAGACTTTGGGCAGGTAAAAGGGGTCCAACATCATATCCCCACAGGAGATCATCCGCCCATTAAAGAGAGGTACTGGCCTGTACCCCCAGATCAATATCAATGTGCCAAAGGAATGTTACGGGAGATGAAGGAGGCTGGGGTGATCAGAGATAGTTGTAGCCCTGGGCAGCTCCATTAGTCCTCGTTAGAAAGAAAGATGGTACAATGAGGATGTGTGTTGATTACAGGCAGATTAACCGCATTACACATAAGGACGCCTACCCATTACCCAGAATTGAGCAATCATTAGCTGCACTAAGATCCGCTATTTCTCCACTTTGGATCTCACCAGTGGGTATTGGCAGGTTCCCGTGGCAGAGGCGGACAGAGAGTAAAATGCATTTACGACACCAATGGGCCTCTGCGAGTTCAACTGCATACCATTCGGGCTCTGCAACGCCCTGGGAACTTTCCAGCGGTTAATGGAGTGCTGCCTAGGACACAAAAACTTCGAAACCGTCCTGCTGTACCTAGACGACGTAATCTTCTACTCAAAGACATATGAAGACCACCTGGAGCACCTGGCCGAGGTGTTCGAAGCCCTATCTGGTTATGGCCTGAAGGTAAAGCTGTCCAAGTGCCACCTGTTGAAGCCCAAGGTGCAGTAACTAGGTCATGTGGTAAGCGCCGAAGGTGTAGCACCAGACCTGAAAAAGTCACCGTGATCAAGGACTGGCCAAGACCGTACACTATCAAAGAAGTGCGGCAGTTCCTAGGTCTGGTAGGCTACTACAGGAGATTCATCAATGGTTTCACCAAGATAGCAGCACCCATGCAGTACCTCTTAGTGGGCCAGTCCAAGAAGGCCAAGAACCAGAATCCTCCGTTCAAGTTGAGTAAAACAGAAGAAGAATCCTTCACTCGACTGAAAGTGGCTCTTACGGGAGACGAAGTCCTGTCCTACACCGACTATGGCCAATCCTTTATACTCTATACGCATGCCAGCAACGTGGGATTGGGAGCGGTGCTGTCCCAGGTACAGCAGGGCAGAGAGAGAGTGATTGCCTACGCTAGCAGGAAGCTCCGTCCCACGGAAAGGAGCCCCGACAGCTATACTTCCTTCAAGTTGGAGTTTTTAGCCATAGTCTGGGCTGTAACAGAGCACTTCAAACACTACCTCGCCTCCTCCAGATTTACAGTCTTTACGGTTAACAACCCGCTGACGCACTTGGAGACTGCGAAGCTTGGTACCCTAGAACAACGATGGATGGCTCGACTGTTCAACTACGAGTTTACCATCAAGTATCGGGCGGGGCATAAAAACGCTAATGCTGATGCGCTGTCCAGGATGCCCAACTTGCCAGATGGGGGAGAAGACCCGGAAGAGCTGGAGGAGATAGAGCTACCGGCTTTCCATCGTCACGGGGTGACCCAGTGCTCCCACTGTGTGAGAAACAAGCGCTCCGCCAACAGAGAGGTCACGTTTAACCCATTGCCCCACCATGGATGGGCAGAGACGCAGGATAGCGACCCGGCTGTCCACCTAGTAAAGGAGTTGCTGACACAAGCTGACTCGCACCCTGATCCAGATGCTCCACAGGAGACCCAACAGTTGTGGAAGGAGAAGGGCAAGCTGTTCATCTACGAGGGAAAGCTGTGTCGGAGAAGCATCAACTCCCGGACACACGAACTGGTCTGGCAGGTGGTAGTCCCGAGGCGGGATGCGACAATGGTCTTAGAAGCGTACCACGATGGAGCAGGACACTTCGGGTGGAAGAAGTTGGAAGTCCTGCTACGTGAGCGATTCTACTGGGCTGGCATGAGGAAAGCAATCGAGAGATGGTGTCGAGAATGTGGTCCATGCAACCTGATACGGAAATACCGTGATAGCCAGAGGGCCCCCCTGCAGCCCATAATCACCAAACAACCACTTGAACTGGTAGCCTTTGACCACGTGAAGCTAGCTCCAAGCCGGTCAGGCTATGTCTACACTCTCACCATAGTAGACCACTACTCCCGATTCCTGGTAGTAGTGCCAGTGAAGGACCAGACGGCTAAGACGGCAGCCAAAGCATTTCAACAACACTTTTGTCGCCCGCACGGTTACTCTGAGCGAGTGCTTACCGACCAAGGCCCAGCCTTTGAAGCAGAAGTGTTTCAAGAATTCTGTAACTTGTATGGCTGCAAGAAAATAAGGACGACGCCGTAACATCCCCAGACCAACGGGTTGTGCGAGAAGATGAACCAGGTGGTAATAGACCTGTTGAAGACGTTGCCCCTTGAAGAACGTAGCCTGTGGCCAGAGAAGTTACCGGATTTGGTAGACCTATATAAACACATCCCGGAGAACTCCACCAACTGTACACCCGCCTACATGATGAGAGCAAGACCTGGCAAGCTACCCATTGACTTAGACATGGGAGTTTTAACACCTGAGATGACATCACCAGATGCAGATTGGAATACGGAGCGGCAGCAACAATACGGCAAGGTGCAAGAATGTGTAGAGAGAAGTTTGTCCCAGGCGAGACAGAAGCAGGAAAGAACTTATAATCAGCACGCGCCTGCAGTTCCCTTGTCACCTGGAGAACAGGTACTCAAAAGGAAAAGACGAGTTCACAGATTAGATGATCAGTGGGAGGTTGAGCCATACACCATCTTACCTTAGAATTTCGACAACACCAAGGTATGTCTCATCAGTAAAGATGGAGGAAAGACTTCAGCGGAAGTCTCAAGAGACCACCTGAAGATATGTCCTGATCAGTTGAGACACAAAGAGGAAGATCAAAACAGCCCCCAGCACACAGAAACGGTGGAAGAAACAGTTCAAACCATCCTTGGAGAATTTCCCCGGTCTTGGACGCAGGTGAACCAAGCAATCGTGGTACCTGTCCTGACCTTTCCCCAAGCAGAGAGACCAGTCGTCCCCAGAAACAGATGCTTCGTCAGCAGTGGAACAAGTGAATCTAGCCCCTGCTAGCGGTGAATTTGTCATACCCATGGTGAGTCAAAGAAGAGGTAGAAGACTACCAAGCCTACCAGTATTACCTCAGACTAACCGTAGTATTGAAAAAAGCCTTGGACAGGCTGAAACGTCTTGTGAGTTGTGGAATAAATGAATCAACCATCAACACGTGAGTGCCGGGATTTGCTTTTCCTAGAAACATTGTTTTCCACGTGCACCACCCTAGCTATACTGAGTGCCAACTATATTCTCCCATCCATATCTAATAGGGTGGGTTTCTTTCCCTTATTCCCGATGTGGAGATGCATGTGCCATTCCCCTGATGACTCAGATTCCTGAAGAAACGCGAGGGAGGCACTAAAGGGTCAGTTCAGGGCTGTGCTAGTTTAATAGGGCTGGCTGTGTACTGCCCTTGTGAGGGCGGGAGTTTTGGGGTCTCAGGGCCAGCTCCAAGATACAGGGACTGGCAGGGACAGTAGAGGATGAGAACTCCGCCACACACAGGAAACCTTGAGAGGATACAGAAGATAAAACCATACATGGGTGAGATCTTTCTTTTTTATTCCTCTTGACACTCAAATATTCTATTTATATGAGCCTGATCATTCTATAGGCTTATTTGTATTGTGACATTTTTCTATATAGATGTCTCTACCCCGCTTGTTGTTCTGACCACTGTCAGTAAATGTTCTCCTATAGGGACAGGGGTATCTTTTTCTTTTAATTTGAATTTGTAATATGTTTGTTTGCCCTAAACAGTGATTGAATTTTTAAACATATCTAGTAAAAGTTACGTTTTAAGTCCACAATTCTGCTGTTTCTGACAATATTGCCTATGTGGATTTTAGAATAGGTCCTAGTTAGGGTCTATCTCCTATACTCCGGCATTGTTATATTTTTGCTTTATTGGCATTGAAGGCCCAGCAGCAGAATCCAGAGGGCAGGAGACTTTAGGTCTCCTGGCCCCACCAGACGCCCGGCGACACAGCAGTACCATAGGGCCCAGCACCGCCACGTGGGAGCGACACTTAAGGAAGGTCCGAGTTGCCTGCCATACGGGTGAGGAAAAGGCGTTTTACTCAAGGACGAGGGCCCCAGTACAGCTACAAGCAGCAGGGCCAAAGAGATTAGCGCAAAGGTAAGACCTACAACTTCACCTGGCGAGGTGGATTCCCAACTTGCTCCCAGGCCGCCCGGACCTCTACTACCAGCTAGTACCCGTGCCCCGGTCTGCCTAACCACTGCAAGTAAAGATAAGAGGAAACCGCCATTAAGTTGTGGACTGGTCATTATCTGCGCCATCTCCTGCGTTACACAGCACCAAACACATCTACCCTATAGTATCACTACACTGCCCTGGAGCTTAGCTCTGCCTGTGGAGAGCTGAACCAACTCTGCTGCGTCACCATCAGCTCCAGAGGATCTGCACCGCAGCGGCGGCTCCATATAGCCGCATACCACAGGTGACGTCACAAATTATATATATATAAAAACTATATTCCCCTTTTATTTTCCCTTTAATTGACCGCCCTGTGTCACGGACCGGGTCACTGCCACTGTGACATTCCCCCAGCATCGACCAGCCCGGCTACCGAGTACCCCATGGCCCAGGGGGCGCGTCACTCCCATAGACCCATAGAAGTGAATAGAGTGGTCACACATGAGCACTACCACTCTGATAGACCCACAGAGGTAAATGGAGCGGTGTTCCCATAGGCACTCTTTCTCTCCCATAGACCCATAGAATTAAATTGAGCTTTACACATCCACATTACTGCAACTATAGACCCATAGAAGTGAATAGATCATTGGCCACACAGGTGCAATACCACTACTATAGGCCCATAGAAATGATTGGAGCAGTGGTCATGTGGCGTCCCTGAGGGTTCGGTCGCCACAAGTGGGGATACTGCAGCCTGTCAGCAGGTGTAGTGTCTCCTCACCCAGGTAAGGAAGGTGCACTGGTCAGGACCCTGAATCTACATTCAACACTACACACTCCTGATCTATGGGAGGCAAGTATGCACCATAGTGCTGCCTCAGCAGGATCACGAGTGGGGGGAACCAAAAGTTAGGGGAACCATGTAGTGGGTGAAGGGTAGAACACAGTTTTAGTTTACACACATAATTTCATATATAATAGCCAGCCATCTTAAGCACAATGTTCTTTGATTGTGGTCTTTGCAGCTGACAGTGGCCTTGTGTAGGAGCCTGCAGTGTGCTGAAGATGCACGGTCCTCATGCTCTGACCTTGACACGAGGAGCGGGTATGAGTTAACAGTGTCTCTACCCCGGTCAAGTTCCCTTGCTTAAGAAGGTCGGGAGCTATAGTAACAGCTCCACAGGCAAAAGGATCCCAGGGAGCACGGACGGAGCAGCGTACGCCACCTGTACTCTCCATTCTGGCCTGGCCAGAGGGACTCCTGCTGCAAGAGGGGTACCGGCCCCCGATATCTGACTTTGCCACTTCACGTCTCTGTCAGAGAAGCCCGGTAGGCTACAGTGGATCCCGTCGGGTGACGGGCGGAACGGAATTGCCGCCTTACCCTATATCTGTGCATAGTCCAGCGGGAGACCCAGCCTTTGCACGCACACGGACAGGAGAGGTTCAAAGGGGACTATTAGGAACACTCGGAGGGTCCTGATCGAGGTACCTGAATACCTTGGGTGCGCTGAGCCCTCATCCCTGGTGGCCGCAGTGATCCGTGAGGAGCAGGGAGAAGCCTTGCCGCTGCTTAAAAGAACTGTGAGTAAAAGACCTGGAAGACTATCCCTATGGCCTCTGGTTCCTTCATTTCTGCACTGCACCACACAGCACCTGAGTGACCCAGGACTACTCTCCCCATCCTCCTGTCACATCTGCCCTGAGGCCCTGCTCCGCCTGTGGGGAGTTATAACATCGCCTGCTGCCGCTACATCCAGCCTCAGAGGACTGCTAGCAGCGCTGGTAGCGCATCCCCAGACACCACAGGTGGCGTAGTCGATAAATACCACTCAACCCTGAAAGCCCTTACATCCTTTTTAATGTGACAGCCCTGGGCACGGGACGGGTCCAGGCCACGGCTGCATCCCCTCAACATCTGACCCGGCTCCGAGTATCCCCCATCTTCCCAGGGCAGGGCTGCGAGCGTCACATCACTGGCGTAGTCGGCAGGATTGCGTGCCCGCAGCAACGGAAAGAGATTGCCCATTGCTACCGGGTACTGCACTCCTTTTTCAATAGACTGTCGTTTTTCACTTAAAATGGCGCCCACCCAAGAAGAACGGATGCCATAATATGCAGAAAGGACAGCGTCTTAGCACCTCCCATCGTGGGCCTGGCTCCCCCATGGCGCCAAAAGTGCAGACCGCCCCTTCAATTAGAGACTGTCCGCGGGGTAGTGTCTGTCACCCCGGAGGGGACGACCGAAGGAGTGCCTGTCATCCTGCCGATTACGCCAGGTTGCGACGCCTCTACTCGTAAAGCCCGTGTTTTACCCTGGGTGTTGGGGCACTCGGTGTCGGGCCCTGTTGGAGAGATGGGATGCAGCCGTGGCCCGGGCCCGACCGGTGCTCAGGGCTGTCACATTAGAAAGAGATGGTGTGGGCTTGTCCGGGTTTGAGTGGCTGATTAACGACTACGCCACCTGTGGTGCCTGGTGAAGGGTCACCAGCGCCTCTACAGTCCGCTGAGGCCAGGTGTCATGGCGGCCAAAGTTCTCACTGCTCCCCACAGGCGGAGCAAGGCCTCAGGGCAGGCAAACAGGAAAGAGAGGGGGTAGTAGTGCGGGGAGTACGGGCACCGCGTCGCATGGTATGGCGCGTAATGAACAGTCCGGAGGCCATAGGGGTGAACTTCCGAGGCTTTTACTCACTCAGAGATGACAGCGGGAAGGCGACTCCCTGCTCCCCGCGGAGTCCTGCGGCCACCAGGGACGGGGGTCCGACTACTTCCGAGAAAGTCCAGTGTTCGGTAGCGACCCTACACCAGAGTGTTCCTGCACTACAGACTTCACCCTTTCCCGTCTGTGCGTGTGTAGCTAGGCCGGGTCTCCCTCTGAGCTCCTCTCAGGACTAGGGCACGGGTGGCAATTCCTCTCCATCCGACGCCCGGCGGGATCCTCAGGGCCTAACCGGGCTTTCCCGTCCAGGACATGGAGTACAGTGTCGGGGGCCGGTACCCCTCTTGCAGCCGGAATCCCTCGAATAGATCAGGTAGGCGAGGACAGGTGGTGTACTCCGCTCCGTCTGCATCCTCCCCGGGACCCATTTGCTAGGGAGCCACAATCTAAAGCTCCCGGGCCTTCTTGATCCTGGTCCTTGGCCGGGTTGAGACATTCCTTGTCTGCAACCTACCTCTCGTCCCAAGATCAGGGTACGAGGGCTGTGTCCCATACCGGTGCAGGCCCACACAGGATCTGCACTCCCAGGCGGGAGTCACATTACACACAGTAATTGGACAGCACAGTGACAGTCAACAGACTAGCAAAGGCTAGACAGAAGAACGGACGGACCAATTGCCAGAGACCAGCAAAAGACCAAGATTAAAGATGGCTTTCTATTAAATATGAAATCAAAAGTGTAACTTACTGGTAAGTCCTCCACCCTCACCCACTAACTGGTTCCTACCACTCTGTGTTCCCCAGTCTCCCTGTAACCAGGGGAGCAGCACCTAGTGCATACTAGCTCCCTCTGGTGGAGAAGTGTGGTGTTGGATGCAAAAGGTTAGGTCACGACTATCACACTGTTCTTACCTCAGAGGAGGAACACCACACTCCATTAGAGAAGTGCAGCATTCCTGTGGTGGTCGAACCCTCAGGGGCGCCACATTCACATTTGTACTCCTCACCTCCCATAGATTCATAGAAAAAAATCGAGCAGGCATTACACATGCACATTACTGCAACAATAGACCCACAGAAGTGAATGGAGCAGTGGTCACACATGCACACTACCACACCTTTACAGTTTTTGTGATCATTAAAGGGTCACAGCAGTCAATGCCTCCTGGTCATATATATATATATATATATATATAGTGATTAAATATTTCATGCAATAAAATGCAATTTAATTATGTAAAAATCCTACAATGTGATTTTCTGGATTTTTTTATAGATTCTGTCTCTCACAGGTGAAGTGACCTATGATGAAAATGACAGACCTTTCCATTCTTTGTAGGTGGTAAAACTTGCAAAATCAGCAGAGAATCAAATACTTATTTTGCCCACTGTATATGCGTTCCTGTGATATATGACGCGCCCCCTGGGGCTGTGGGGTACTCGGTAGCTGGGCCGGTCGGTTCTATTGGGGTAGTCACGGTGGCAGGGCAGTCAATAATTAAAGGAATAAAGGGAATAAAGTTTTGGGGATAAAGTTCGTGACGCCACCTGTGGTATGCGGCTATATGTGGCTGCCGCTGCAGTGCAGATCCACTGGGGCTGATGCTGACGGAGCAGAGATAGTGCAGCTCTCCACAGGCAGAGCTAAGCCCCTGCTCAGTATATAGGACTTGATGAGGTAGATGTTGTTGGTGCAGTATAGTGCAGGGCCGGTGACGCAGCAATAAATCAAGGACACAGTGGGGGTGCAGTCTTCAGGCTTTACTCACAGTTCTTAGGCAGTTCCAGGTTACCGCTGCAGCCAGTTATAATTTACCACGTCGTCCTGTGTCCTCCGGTGAAGTGATCCAGCCAACTCTCAGATAACTTGGGTGCACTTGAACGGGACCCCCTTCTTATGTACCTTCCCGGGTTGTCTCTCTGCGCTGGCTCTCGCCCTCCTGCCCTGCGCCTCACACACAGTGTCCTGAGCCAGTGGCCACGGGCCTTGTTGGGTGACGTCCTCTTTGTCCCCTTTGTCCTATATAGCCACCTTTTCAGCAATTGTGTGTGGATTTTGGCTACGGCACATGAAGATACTGCAACCTCTGCTTTGCTAGCTGAGTCTTGCAGTCCTCCACTAGTCTGGAGCCGGTCCCCTACTGCGGCCTTGATCCCTCCACAATCAGTGTGAACTCGGGCGCACGGGTGGCCTCCGCACTTCCCGTGCCCCTAGGATTCCTTCTATCTCTGGAGCCCCTCTCACTGCTCCGGTGTTCTCTCTTCACTCTCCTCCTGGGCCCCTCTGGCTGGGCCCCCTCGCTGTCTGGACCTTACTCCACACGGTTCTCCCTTGCTGAACTCACTCCTCAGAACCCCTTTTAGATGTTTCTACCTTGCTTTTATACTCTCCCTTCAGTGCTCCCCTAAACTACTTCCTCCACCCACCTCCTCTACTTAGTTCCACCCTCCTGACAGGGACCGGGTCTGTGCTCTCCCTTAGGAGCTATCTGGACCTTCCCTTATGAAGTGGTGTAGTGTTGGATGTGAGTGTGTGGGTCCCGGATAGTACTCCCTCCTTACCTGAGAGTGGGGTACCACACCTCTGGCTGAGATGCCGTACCTCTGTGGCAACTGGACCAGCAGGGGCGCCACATTCCCCCCCCATTAAACACAGCACATCCGCAGGATGGGACAGAGTAAAACAAGAATTAAAGACACGCAAAATTTTTAAATGCTTTTCCGGATAAAACTGTAAATAAATAACTTTTCTTCCCTTTATGGGAGGCACTTTTTTTTTTAAACGTTATATATAACTGCCAGGTGTATAAAACAATATAAGATCACTTTAAATAACATTTTATCAAACAAGATCAGTAAACTGTAGTGAGATCCCTTTCCGGGTGTCCATCTCACTGGTGTAAGTGCAATGTGAGGGACCCGTTCTAAAACCCCATCGTAGGCCCTGGGTGTGGCTGCAGGGCATAGCTGATCCACTCGTTGGACCACGCGTTTGGCCACGCCAAATGGGTTTTTGTTCAATGGTCTATAGAACCAACAAGAAGCACCTTAAGAAGTGCTAACTTTTTACAATAAAAGTTCTGGCTGTTCACTGTCCACAATCATAATGTCCTTTTCTTGTACGGGCACAACAAAGTTATCAGTTTATAACTTTTTCTATAACAACACCCAATCGGGTAACTATTTAACATTAAGCTGCTCAAAGATGCATCAGCTTAGGGCTCCTGCCGCTGCTGGGGTGGAACTTTTGGCTGCTTCCACGGCAGAAGCTGAGGGCGAGCTCTTTCTCCCTGTCCGGGAAGTTCACCTGATTGTCTACCACTAGACGGCAGATCCGGGTACTTAGCTGCAGTCGGAGCAGAAGCTGCTGTTTATGGCGCTCAGGATCGACACCAGAAGTCAGGGGAATGTCCTCCGCGATCGCCTTATGCACATCAAGCGCGTACCACCCCCTCTCTCCTCAATGCCGGGTGTAGGTGACTCAGTCATGAGGCTACAAGTCACGATCAGGGTGTACTTGTTG
Source organism: Phyllobates terribilis (assembly GCF_046119375.1). Classification (NCBI taxonomy): domain Eukaryota; kingdom Metazoa; phylum Chordata; class Amphibia; order Anura; family Dendrobatidae; genus Phyllobates; species Phyllobates terribilis. The sequence continues at coordinate 40,557,118 of NW_027362764.1, read as the reverse complement.
AATGTGAGATTCCACGTCCCTCCTGGTAGCAAAGAGATCCTGGGCAGCATTGGGCTCTCTGATTAAACCCCAGCCCTTTCGTAGGTCAAATTGTACAACAGTGCCCAGCATTCTCACACTTGTATGGTATTCACAGAGCTGCAGCAGCTGTGATCTTCGGATGGATGGATGGGATCACACAGCACAGGGCTGCAGCAGATGGGTGGATGGGATCACACAGCACAGGGCTGCAGCAGATGGGTGGATGGGATCACACAGCACAGGGCTGCAGAAGCTGGATGGATGGGATGGATGGGATCACACAGCCCTCTGCAGGGGGAGGTGACAATCTCCCCCTCAGTCTGATGCAAAGGGGAAGGCTGGCACCTTTCAGCCTGAGTGACAGACAACTCTGGTACAGTCTATGCAAGTGGGAGGGACCTATTATGGCGCCTTTTCCGAGGCTTTGCCCACCATGGGACACCCCACATATCATTGACTCCGCATGTGCTACAATAATGGCTGCGGTTTATACAGTTCTACAAAGCCTTTGTGGCATACAGGACCCGATGAATGGGTCGGTTCATCCTGTTCGTGACGCCAAAGTTGACGCGCCCCCTGGGGCCATGGGATACTCGATAGCCGGGTCGGTCGGTTCTATTTGGGGTAGTCACGGTGGCAGTGACCCGGTCCGTGGCCCCGGGCGGTCAATAATTAAAGGAATAAAGGGAATAAAGTTTGTGACGCCAACCGTGGTATGCGGCTATAGGTGGCCGCCGCTGCTATTCAAATCCACTGGGGTTGATGGTGACTCAGCAGAGATAGTGCAGCTCTCCTCAGGAAGAGCTAAGTCCCAGGGCAGTATAGAGGACTTGATGAGGTAGATGTTTTTGGCAGGGACAGTGTAGTTCAGGGCCGGTGACGCAGCAATAAATCAAGGACACAGTGGGGTGCAGTATTCAGGCTTTACTCGCAGTTCTTAGGCAGTTCCAGGTTACCGCTGCAGCCGGTTATAATCGCCCACGTCGTCCTGTGTTCTCCGGGGAAGTGATCCAGCCAACTCTCAGATTACTTGTGTGCACTTGAACGGGACCCCCTTCTTGTGTATCTTCCCAGGTAGTCTTTCTCTGTGCTGGCTCTCTCTCTCTCCTGCCCTGCACCTCACACACAGTGTCCCGAGCCAGTGGCCACGGGCCTTGTCGGGCGACGTCAGGTCTTTCCCCTTTGTCCTATATGGCCACCTTTTCAGCGATTGTGTGTGGATTTTGGCAACGGAACATGAAGATACCACAACCTCCGGTTTGCTAATGTGGCACCCCAGGGGTCTGGTTTCCACAGTAATAGCAGTATTACGTCTGTGAGCAGGTGGGAGGTCTCCTGGGCAGGAATCCTAAGCATGCCACACCTCCTGCCCAGTCCTGGGAGGGGAAGAACTTCCCCTATATAAACTGGGGCTGAAGCAGGGTTAGAGAGAGGAGTTCCAGACAGAGACGGAGTCTGGTCTGGACACGCAGAAACAGGGACAGATAGACATCAGGAGCTCTGTAGGAGCCAAGGAGAAGCGCCAGGGGCTGGAGCTGTGCAGAGTTCGCCCTGGGAGAAGGTACTAAAACCGGACACAGGAGTCCGAGGCTGTGGGGACTAAGATATACCCAGCAGCAGAATCCATCCGGCAGGGGATTCCAGGTCCTCTGGCCATAAAAGCCCGGAGGCTCAGTCACAACGAAGGGACCAGCACCGCCATCCCGGAGCGGAGGCTAACAGGAGGCCCCAGGTCACCAGCCATACGGGTGAGCACCACACGGTATACCCAGGGACGTGGGCTACTTGTAACCGCCGAAAGCAGGGTAGCCAGGAAGGGTACAGACTAACGGGAAGGCCTACAACTCCACCTGGCCAGGGGGACTCCGGCTTACTCGCAGACTAACCAGGCCCCAACTACTAGCCAGTACTCCCGGGGGAATTTGCCTTATACCATCAGTAAAGACCCTGAACTGTACCCTCGCGTTTCCGTGCTTCCTTGTCGCACCGTTAGTGCTGGGACATCCACACCATCACTCCCAACATCATCCACATCCGCTGCCCTGAGGCCATACCTCTCCCGTTGGGGGGTTATATCAACATTGCTGCACACCTATACCACTGCCCTGCAGCGGCGGTTTCATAACCGCATTCAACGGGTGGCGTAGTCGGACACTAATACCATCATACCAATAACCGCCACTTAGTTTGACCACCCCGGGCGTGGACCGGGTCACCGCCACACGAAGACTACTACCCCCATCGGATCCGGCTCCGGGTATCCCCCGCGCGCACGCGCGCCGCACTACAGCACTGGCCCAGGGGGTGAGTCAACTTTGGCGTAGTCGGCATGATTTCGTGCCCGCAACCACCGGGTACTGCGTGCCTGACAAAAAGACTTTTATACTTACCTGTGGTGAAGTTTCCCGCCGTCCGGAGTCGTTTCCCGCCATCTGGAATCGATTCCCGCCATCCGACGCCATCTTCTGCCTTCTTCCCGCCATCCGTGGAGTTTTCCCGCCATTGGACGCCATCTTGAGGGCGCCGCGCGGGAAGAAGAGGGGCGTGGACTCCGAAAGCCTGCGAGAACTGAAGCCCCGCCTCACGTCCGGACGTTGCGTAAGGTCCTGGAAGGAGCCCAGCAGACGCCGACGTCACAGGAGCGCGACGGAAGGTCCTCAACCCTGACGATCCACTGCGGAGCCGCGGCCTACGGAAGAGGATCATCGCAAGGTAGGCCACGGTCCACTAGGGGGGAGGAGAATGTCGGATACGGAGGAGAGCTTCACCACCACAGCCGCCGCCAGCGCCACCGCTGCTGCGGTCATGCCTTTCACCATGCCCTATATCCCGGGGGCAGCCTGGCTACCCCAGTACTCAGGGGAGTCACATACCCTAAATGACTTCAGAGAAAGGCTGGATAGCCTCTTCCAGGTGTATCCCCTCACGGAGGCGCAAAAAGTGAGCATCCTGGTGGCCCAATTAATCGGGGCAGCCCAAAGGGAGGTAAAGTCCTGGCCAACTGGGAGGAAGAGGACTGTCAGAGACATACTAACCCGGCTGAAAGACACATTTGACACCCGCACCTCAGCCGAAATAAAACTAAGATTTTATGGGTGCAAACAACGGGCACATGAGAGTATAAGAGACTATGCTCTAAACCTACAAGAGGCCCTGAGAGCCATTAAGCAGGCAGACCCTGACAGCGTGGGAAATGAAGATAAGCTGTTGACTGAACAATTCATTGAGGGTCTACTGTGCAATGCCCACCGAACCCAGTTGCGGGCAATGGCCTTACAGGACCCTGACCTGGACTTTGCACAGTTCAAGGACAGAGCCATCCGGGTGCTCCGAGAACCGGCACCAGGTGGCGCTGTGACCCACAGGCGCCCTGCTATCACTTATCACCAGGAGACGGCGCCCTTGTCTGCAGGGCCTGTGGGAGCTGATGCGCAGGCTTTAAACAGTGACCCGGCTACACACCTGCACCATCAGGTCCAAGAGCTAACTAAAAGCGTTGCTGCGCTAACCCGAACTGTGCAGTCTTTACAGGTTTCTACTGCAGGGAAGATCGAGCTGGCATCCGGACCGGAGGACATCTCGTGGCGCCGACCAAGGAGGACCCCACCGACCAGAGGAAGACCCAGCGATCGATACAACGAGGACGGACGACCTATTTGCCGCCGCTGCAATCAACCCGGACATGTGGCAAGGTACTGTCATTTAAACGGGCACAACCTGGGGTAGAGGGCCAACCCCCAGGCATAAGACCATCAGGCCCATCAAACTGGCGTGATAAATACATAGGGGGACGTCCAATCTTGCCTGTGGTACTGGATGGCATTCCTATGAGTGCCCTACTAGACACTGGGTCACAGGTCACCACCATCCCGTACGTGCTCTTCAAGCAGTAGTGGAATGATTCGGACATAACCCGCTACCCAGACGACGACCTGAGTATCATCGCCAGCAATGGTCAGCCCGTGCCGCAGGTGGGATTCAAGGAGGTGACCATTAAAATCGGTAAAGTCGAACTGGCGGCACAAGGACTGATTATAGTGGACATAGACCGTCATGAGAGTCACCCTAGAATCACCCTGGGAACCAATGTAATTGAAAATTGTCTTGCAGAGGTGATTCTCATTTTACAGCAGGTTGCCAAGAACGCCAGCTCCGGTCAGCAGCGTGTGCTCCAAAAAGAGATCCGGGCACTGATGAAGCGGCAACAGGTGGAACTATCTGGTGGTGAGATAGGTAGCGTGAGAATGTGTGACCCGTTCCCTATTGCCATGCCCCCAAAAAGTGAGATGATGATTTGGTGCCGGGCAGCTATTGGTCTAAGAGGTAGAGACTACCAAGCAATGGTAGAACCCGTCTACTCAGACAGTAGGCCCACCATTTTGACAGCACGGGGGGTGGTCGATGTACGCCATGGGAGGGTGCCCGTTCGCATCATAAATATCGGTGAGAGAGAAGTACACCTGCCCCGGTATGCCACGCTAGCTAAATTGTTCACCATAAATCAGAATTCTGTACAGGCCGTGGAACCCTTGCCTCCATCTCAACCAGAGGAAGGTAACGGCTCTAAGAAACCAGTGGGGGACTGGTGTCAGCAACTACATCTGGGTATTGACTCCACTCCCTCACACCAGAAACGAGGAGTCTATCGGGTGGTTCAAGAGTACGAGAGAGTGTTTAGTAAACACCCGTTAGATTTCGGGCAAGTAAAGGGGGTAGAACACCACATCCCCACGGGAGACCATCCTCCCATAAAGGAGAGATACCGACCCGTACCCCCTGCACACTACCAACACGCCAAGGGGATGCTTAGAGACATGAAGGAGGCTGGGGTAATCAGGGACAGCTGTAGCCCCTGGGCAGCTCCACTAGTCTTAGTGAAAAAGAAGGACAACACTATGAGAATGTGTGTAGACTACAGGAAGGTCAACCGTATCACCCACAAAGATGCGTACCCGTTACCAAGGATAGAAGAGTCCTTAGCTGCATTAAAATCTGCTAACTTCTTCTCTACTTTGGATCTCACTAGCGGGTACTGGCAGGTTCCTGTAGCAGAGGCAGACCGGGAGAAGACCGCATTCACCACCCCGATGGGTCTCAGCGAATTTAACTGCATGCCGTTCGGGCTCTGCAACGCACCAGGAACCTTCCAACGGTTGATGGAATGCTGTCTGGGACACCGGAACTTCAAGACGGTCCTGTTATACCTGGACGATGTCATCGTCTATTCCAAGACCTACGAGGACCACCTGAAACACCTGGCAGAAGTGTTCGAAGCTCTGGCAAACTACGGCCTAAAGGTGAAACCCTCCAAGTGTCACCTCCTGAAACCAAAGGTGCAATACCTGGGACACGTGGTGAGTGCTGACGGAGTGGCTCCTGACCCTGATAAGATCACCGTGATTAAGGACTGGCCAAGACCCTCCAGCATAAAGGAAGTGCGGCAGTTCCTCGGGTTGGTAGGCTACTACCGAAGATTCATTCCCGGTTTCACCAAAATGGCAGCCCCTATGCAGGACCTCCTGATAGGTCAATCTCGAAAAGCCAAAAACCAGAAGCCGCCCTTCAGGTGGGAAAAGCTGGAAGAGGAGTCCTTTTGCCAGCTGAAGATGGCCCTCCAGGGGGATGAAATCCTGGCATATCCAGACTACAGCCAGCCCTTTATCCTCCACACGGACGCAAGTAACATCGGGCTAGGAGCCGTGCTGTCCCAGATCCAGCAAGGAAAAGAACGGGTAATCGCTTACGCTAGCCGAAAGCTACGACCCACCGAGAGGAACCCTGAGAATTATAGCTCATTCAAGCTGGAGTTCCTGGCAGTAGTGTGGGCAGTGACCGAACGTTTCAAGCATTACCTTGCCTCCTCCAAATTCATCGTGTACACGGATAACAACCCGTTGACACACCTGGACACTGCAAGGCTCGGTGCTCTGGAACAGAGATGGATGGCTCGCCTGTCCAACTTTGAATTCACCATCAAATACCGGGCAGGACGCTCAAATGCCAACACGGATGCCCTGTCTAGAATGCCGAACTTACCGGACGTAGGGGAAGACCCAGAAGATTTGGAAGAAGTTGAGCTCCCTGCGTTCCACCGTCATGGGATTACCCTGTATTCCAACCGTGTGAAGGACAGGCGCTCCGCGATGTTCAATCCCTTTCCCCACTACAGCTGGGCGGAGACGCAAGGCAGTGATCCTGCAGTCCGCCTGGTGAAGGAAATGCTGACCCAAGCCGATGCCAGTCTGGACCCAGACGCCCCAGAGGAGACTAAGCAACTGTGGAAGGAGAAAAGTAGGCTGTTCCTCTACAGGGAGAAGTTGTGCCGGAGAATGGTTAACTCTCGAACGCATGAGTTGACCTGGCAGGTAGTGGTCCCCAGACGAGACGCGGCTATGATTCTGGAGGCGTACCACAACGGAGCAGGACATTTCGGGTGGACGAAGCTGGAGTTCTTATTGCGTGAACGGTTCTACTGGGTAGGCATGAGAGGAGCCATCGAGAGGTGGTGCAGAGACTGTGGACCGTGCCACCTAAGAAGGAAGGACCGTGCCAGCCAGAAGACTCCCTTGCAGCCCATCATCACCCGACAGCCACTGGAACTGGTAGCCCTGGACCATGTGAAACTGGCTCCAAGCAGATCTGGGTATGTCTACGCCCTCACAATCGTAGATCATTACTCCCGGTTCCTGGTGGTGGTCCCGGTCAAGGACTTAACGGCTCAAACAGCAGCTAGAGCCTTCCAGCAGCACTTCTGCCGTCCACACGGGTACCCGGACCAAGTGCTCACAGACCAAGGGCCAGCCTTCGAAGCGGAAGTCTTCCAGGAGTTCTGCAACCTGTATGGCTGCACGAAGATAAGAACAACGCCCTATCACCCACAAACTAATGGACTCTGCGAGAAGATGAACCAGGTGGTGATAGACCTCCTGAAAACATTGCCCATGGAAGAACGCAGTATGTGGCCTGAGAAGCTGCCTGATCTGGTGGACCTATACAACCACATCCCTGTAGGTTCTACCAACTGTACCCCGGCTTACCTAATGAGAGCGAGACCTGGTAAGCTGCCTATCGACCTGGATATGGGAGTCCTGATGCCCGAGGACAGCTCGCCAGAGGCAGACTGGGATACAGGGTGGCAGCAGCAGTATCGGAAAGTGCAGGAGAGCGTGGAGCGAAGTCTGTCTCAAGCTAGAGAAAGGCAAGAGAGGGCTTATAATCAGTATGCTCCCGCTGTTCCCCTGGTACCTGGAGAGCAGGTCTTGAAGAGGAAAAGACGGCTCCACAAGTTGGACGACCAGTGGGAGAAGGACCCGTACACCGTACTGCCATCAAGCCATGAGAGCCCAAAGATTTGCGTGATCAGTAAGGATGGAGGAGAAACCACAGCCGTTGTCTCCAGAGACCACCTGAAGAAGTGTCCCGAGCAGCTGCAAAGCCCTGAAGAAGATCAAGAAAACCCTCAACCCGCAGAGGAAAGGGAAGAAATGATCAGGACTGTACTCGGAGACTTCCCCCGGTCTTGGACACAAGTAAACGGTGCTGTCGTGGTACCCGTCCTCACCTTTCTCCAGCCAGCCCCGCAAGTGCCTACAGAAGAACCAGTAGAGCTGGAAGAGCAGCCGGCCCAAGAGGCAGAAGAGTCCACACCAGCAGTACAGGAGGATCAACCCTCTGCTAGTAGTGAGCCTGCCGTGCCCCTAGTGAGCCAAAGAGTGCGCAGAAAGCTGCCCAGCCTGCCCATAACACCTCCTACACCCTGTAGTGCAGGACCAGTTAGTGAGCTCCGTAGGTCCACTAGGGTTACCAGAGGCCAGATGCCCGTACGTTGGAGAATCTAAGTTGGCTAGTTGCTTTAACTATTTTATGTTTACCTGTTTTGTTGTAGCCGTTGCTAATTATGTTTTTCAGTTACAGGTTTCTTTATATGGACTGACAGGTTATGGACAGTGAGTAACCGGAACTCTGTTGTAAATATGTTTGGAGCGTAACCCAGGAATGGACTACAGACTGTTAAAGACTCGGGGCAGGACAGACCCCTACCTGGTTACGGCTCCCTGTTCTTTGGTGAAATGGACACCCTTATTGCTTCCTGGTTACGGACACGCCGTGACCATCTCATGTATTTAATTGTTATTGTTTATACCCTGTTATGTTTAGTCCGGGAGTACTAAATTTCACTAGGGGGGAATGTGGCACCCCAGGGGTCTGGTTTCCACAGTAATAGCAGTATTACGTCTGTGAGCAGGTGGGAGGTCTCCTGGGCAGGAATCCTAAGCATGCCACACCTCCTGCCCAGTCCTGGGAGGGGAAGAACTTCCCCTATATAAACTGGGGCTGAGGCAGGGTTAGAGAGAGGAGTTCCAGACAGAGACGGAGTCTGGTCTGGACACGCAGAAACAGGGACAGATAGACATCAGGAGTTCTGTAGGAGCCAAGGAGAAGCGCCAGGGGCTGGAGCTGTGCAGAGTTCGCCCTGGGAGAAGGTACTAAAACCGGACACAGGAGTCCGAGGCTGTGGGGACTAAGATATACCCAGCAGCAGAATCCATCCGGCAGGGGATTCCAGGTCCTCTGGCCATAAAAGCCCGGAGGCTCAGTCACAACGAAGGGACCAGCACCGCCATCCCGGAGCGGAGGCTAACAGGAGGCCCCAGGTCACCAGCCATCCGGGTGAGCACCACACGGTATACCCAGGGACGTGGGCTACTTGTAACCGCCGAAAGCAGGGTAGCCAGGAAGGGTACAGACTAACGGGAAGGCCTACAACTCCACCTGGCCAGGGGGACTCCGGCTTACTCGCAGACTAACCAGGCCCCAACTACTAGCCAGTACTCCCGGGGGAATTTGCCTTATACCATCAGTAAAGACCCTGAACTGTACCCTCGCGTTTCCGTGCTTCCTTGTCGCACCGTTAGTGCTGGGACATCCACACCATCACTCCCAACATCATCCACATCCGCTGCCCTGAGGCCATACCTCTCCCGTTGGGGGTTATATCAACATTGCTGCACACCTATACCACCGGCCTCAGCGGTCTGCCCTGCAGCGGCGGTTTCATAACCGCATTCAACGGGTGGCGTAGTCGGACACTAATACCATCATACCAATAACCGCCACTTAGTTTGACCACCCTGGGCGCGGACCGGGTCACCGCCACACGAAGACTACTACCCCCATCGGATCCGGCTTCGGGTATCCCCCTACTGCGACCTGATCCCTTCACGGTCAGCGTGAACTGGGGCGCACTTCCCGTGCCCCTAGGATCCCCTCTCTCTCTGGAGCCCTCCTCACTGCTCAGGTGTTCTCTCCTCACTCTCCTCCTGGGCCCCTCTCTCTGAGCCCCCTCGCTATCTGGACCTTACTCCACACGGTCCCCCCTTGCAGAACTCACTCCTCAGAACCCGTTCTAGATGTTTCCACCATTCTTTTTATACTCTCCTTCAGTGCTCCCCTAAACTACTTCCTCCACCCACCTCCTCTACTTAGTTCCATCCTCCTGACAGGGACCAGGCCTGTGCTCTCCCTTAGGAGCTATCTGGACCTTCCCTCAGAAGTGATGTGAGTGGTTGGGTCCCGGGTAGTGCTCCCTCCTTACCTGAGAGTGGGGTACCACACCTCTGGCTGAGATGCAGTACCTCTGTGGCAACTGGACCCGCAGGGGCCCTCACATATACCTTAAAAAAATATTAGCGTCGGTTTAGAACATATAAACCCCTATGTAGCCGACTTTGTGTTTGTGCCAGCAAAATACATTAGTGACAACCCTAATGGCAACCACCTCAGTGCCCATTAGTCTTTTGACTGAGCTCTACCTAGACTGTGTAAGGCTGCCCGTATTGTGCCATGCTGGCGTCTTCCCGCATGGATCTATGGGAGATTCCTGCTTCACTTCCCGTCACATTCTGAACATTGTATCATTACCATTTTGCTACATTCGGAATGTAACTAATATCCAGCACGCGGGGCAATCTGTAACCCGACGTTCACACCTTTAATAATTAACTTCTGCATTCATTTGTACATCTTGTTTGGCTACAATTTAATTAAAGTGCTCCACATTTATCTATTTTCATGCCATCTGTGTTTGATGATTCACCAATTACGCTTCTGTAATTACATTTATTCTATGTGCATGTCATATTTTAAACCTGTTTTCATTATGAAACATTAGAAGGAAAATCAAGGCTGAGCCTGTAATAACGCCTCACACGGAGCGAAGCCCGAGACTGGTCACATCAATGGGAAAGTCATCTGGAAAGGTGAGATGCCGGATCATCAGATGCTATATCAATCTACTTCTATTAGTTTCATGGGTGTTTCTTTATTGCAAACTGCAAACCTTGGTTGACCCACTGGCATTTCTGCCATGTGATTATGTTTGGGTGGGCACCATCCTATTTTTACAAGATATATATACAGTATCTTGCTGGAGGCATTTGGAAACTTGCTCTCTCTAGGGTAAGCCCAATAGGCGTTGAGCATCTTCTGTCATTATTTAAAGGGACATTACAGGCCATGAGGACCTAGGCACCTACGTTGAGCTTTAGTGTCCAACTTGATGTTCTGCAGCCGCACAACTTATTTCCTAAGTTTTTATTTGGGCAGCGTTGTTTCGGATGGTCAGTATTATCTTGGCGCTCTATGGAACGGTTATTATTTTGGCTTTACACCATAAGATGGGAGGAGGCATCAACAGAATATTTTGCACAGGGAACAATCAGGACCACAACCATCCCAGGTTATCTCCTGTACTGATCAGGAACAGATTTAGGATGGTGGAGATCCCAGGGGAAAATATTTAATGATGTCTGGAGCCTGTTCCCTCTGTGCCCCCTATAGTAGCTGCTACAATTACTTCATTAACATTGAAAACTGCCTAATGGGTCAATACTTCTGCTCCTCCGCAGAAAACAGTGTAGGGACCACAAGAACTTCACCTGCAGTCTCATCTTTCGGAGGATCATTCTGGACTCCAACAATTGATCACGTATCATAAATATCTGCCCATCTCCATTCACATCCAAAGCTGCATTCAAATTCGTTGGGCTTTTTTAGGTAAGAGTTAAGTTACATCTACACTGCAATCCTCCTCGACTATCCTTCCTAGGAACACTCATTTTATGATAATCATTTAGTCTAAACCGGCAGACGATCATCCGACGAATGAGCAAAACTCATGTTTGTTGGGCGAAATGATCCTTAATGATCATCATTCTCGGCAGCACATCGTCCTGTGTAAACAGTGTGTGCTGCCGAGAGCAATGTCAGCCTATGAGCACTGAATAGGAGAAGTTTTGGAATTTCTTTTTTTTTGAGCCATTCCGGAAAACACTGATGACACCTTTGAAGACCTGGGGTTTTCCTTGGGCGTAATACTACTCAGACAACACAGGGTGATGGTAAAACAGGGTGGCAATAGTATATTGAACCACAAAACAGACAATAAACACACAGAACAGTTCCAGCAGATGCCCAAGACGGTACAACATTACACAGTCCTCACCCTTCCGCTGGCCCCCAGGGAATATAACAGCTGTGACTTTGGGACTTCCAGGGTCAACTACCTCAAGCAGTGGCCCCCTGCTTTTGGCGGGCCCCCAAAGAGAGGAGATAGCGGCAAACTGATAAAGCTGACAGTCCATCGTGGTACAAGGCCAGGAGACCCGAGGGTCGCACCCTGGCCTCTCCGAGAGTTTCCATGGGGCCAGATGACCGGCTGGTCCCAATCTGGCTTCTCTAATTGTCTCCATGGGTTCCAGGCGACCGGAGGGTCCCACCTGGCAACCCCAAACAACATATCCATGGGGCTAGGTGACTTCACTGTCCCAACCTGGTCTCCCCAAATGTATACATGGACTCTCTGATGGCCAGGGGAGCAGATCCGTATACTTCCAGTCATACCCTTAGGCTAGAATCATGTAGAATCCAAATCTGTGTCTCTTTGGATCGAGCCATGCTGCCAAGCTGATGTTCTTACGAGTGTCTCTGATCTTTGATTCTCCTTTTAAAGTCCGCCTGCTACAGAGGCATATGTCCCTTAAAAATAGTTACAATTGTCCTAGGCCAAGGATTAAGGAGGGTATTATTCCACAGGTCTCATTGTTTGTGCATTTAATCAATTTATATAGTTGGTATAGCAGGGGGCTCTTTAAATCAACATCTAGCTGGCTTTAGTACAATATGCTATTAGCATAGTAACAAACATCATTTTTTCACCCGGAATCACTGTCCTTGACCAGCCAAAGAAACACACATATATTCACAAGTCAACACAAACACAATAGTGTATTTCTCTTGGCTTAACAAATCTTGATATCTGGCTGATTAAGATAAGAAGCTGTTTCATGACACCACCCATACTGTTTTTTCCGGACATATGAAGGGGGCCTTACTGATCTCTCAGCGTGCATTTGAAAACTGGTCGGCTATCAATGACTGCCGACCGGAAAACATGTTACTGATTAGTGATCATTTAAAGGGAGTCTGTCCGAAGTTCTCTGCTATATAATGTCAGGGCAGAGAGACTGATTTCAGGGATGTAACCCTTGCTCAGTAGTTTAATATAAAAAAATGGAAAGTTCGTGATCTATATTCGCCCTGCCAGCTATTGAAAAGACATCAAGTGCCAGGGATAATGTAACATAACATTTTTTTTTATTTTCTACGAGTTTCGAAGTGTAACACACTTTTTCTTCAGGAAACAAAAACCATATGCATATACAGGGTCCACAAAGGTTTATATAGAGGAATATTTTGAAAAAAAAGCGCCAAGAAAGACACATGACATTGTATGGTGTGTCAGAGTTCATTGGGTTCGAACACTGAAATGCATGTGGAGTAACATAGTGGTGTACTCCACACTAGTGTTGAGCCACCCCCGTAGTGTTCGAGTTCGGTTCGTCGAACACCCGTGTGTTCGCCGAACTGTTCGTCGAACTGTTCGTCGAACACCTTCGAACACCGTTAAAACCAATGGCAGGCAAACAAAAACACATAGAAACACATAGAAAACACCTTCAAAGGTGTCCAAAAGCTGACAAACTGCTCAGAAGACACAACTAACACATGGAAAAGTGACAAGTACATATAGTCATGCGAAAAGAAAAGAGGTGGAGGAGTAAAAGGAGGGGGAGACACAGATATAGGCATGTCATGCCCTTCTAAAATCCAAAAAGTGAGAAGCCGAGATGGCCAGTCCGCTCCTGCCCGTGCCACCTCCGTGTCGCCGGGTTTGTGCCAGAGCCGCGGTGAACCCTGATGGCCAGCCCCCCTCTCCCAATACTGGTGCCTGTCCGCTGGTGGGTCGAGAGAGCCCCCCTGTGGTGGAGGCAGCTCTAAGCTTTTTAATTTAAATTGTCCCTCTAATTTGAATGAATACACTTTAAATCCATTTACAAGGATCTATTGGAGGGCAAGTCTCATGCCAGCAGCCGCGTAATTCCAGCTCCAGTAGCGTCCACTAAAGCTGCTGCAGTTAAAAAGCTTTTATAAGGATCGAGCTCGGCTGTCCACCGCAAGGCATCCTAGTGCCAGTCCCAGCCCCTATGCCTTGGGGTGCCTCCTGATGCTCTTCACTGAGTATCCCGTGGTCCCGAAGCATTTCCTTTGAAAAAATTAAGTGTCCAAACTACAGGTGGTGTAGCTTGCTTAACAGCCGGGATAATCCGCTGACTAGCAGACACTGCTACTAGGCACAAAGTATTTCCTGGGCTAGATGCAGTTAAAAATTTGTAAGTAGATACTCTCGTTGGATGCTGAGAAAGCATTCCATAGAGTCTCCTGGCACGCCATATATGATTCTCTTAAAAAGCTTGGGGTAGGGGTCTAGGGGACCCTTTTATAGCCAAAATCACGGCCCTGTATCACAATACGTCACCTAGGCTGAAGATAAATGGAACTGTAGCACCGAGGGCTCGGTTGCTACAGACGTATTGCACCTCACCCAGAGGTGTGATATCTCACTCTCAGATAAGGATGGAGTGTGGATCAGGACCCGACACCTGCATGCATTACACCACATTGCCGTGGGGCAGGGCGACCAATATGCCCCTGAGATGGGCACGACAGTCCCTGTCCCTGGCTGGAGTGGGGGGAGGGAACACTGAGGAAGGGGAACCCTGCAGTGCAGGAGCAGGGAGGAAGCAGTTCCTGGGTGCATTGAGAAGGGAGTATAAAAGGTGGGCACCATCTTAGTTCAGTGCAGAGAAGTCTGAGCAGAAGTGGCAGGGAGCAGGGGCTCTGCATGAGCTCTGCTCCGGAGGCGGGCCTAGTAACAGAGGCCCAGGCCTGCAAGAGGGAGAAGGAAGGAAGAGGAGCGGAGAAGGCTCCAGGAACGAGGAATGAAGGGATCCCAGGGGTGCGGACGGGCGAGTCGCCACCGCACGCCCGAATCCACCTGCGTGGAGGGGTCAGGCCAAAGGGGGAGACCGGTCCCCGAACTAGTGGAGGCAGGAAACGACCCTCAGCTAGAAACCGGAGGCTCTGACATTTTATGTGGCGCAGCCCCTTGCTCCACCCGCTAGGAAGGCACCACATAGGGTCAGGGAAACTGGCGCCAAGTTTACCAAGAGGAGGCCCGAGGCAGCCGGACAGAAGTGTTGGTAAGAAAGGCCAGACAAAGGACACACAAAGGGGGTCCTGTGAAGCGCTCCAAAGTTATCTGGGAGTTGTCTGAGCCCCTCACCTGGTGAGCACAGTACGACGTGGGCAGCCGTTACCTGCAGACGTGGTCTGGATAATAAGAACTGTGAGTAAAGGCCCTGAACTGCATCACTGACTCCGTGTCGTTACTGCTGCTGCCCTGCACCATCACCCCCATCCTCCGCATACACTGCCCTGAGGCTATACTCCTCCCGTGGGGAGTTATGCTACGCTCTGCTGCACCCACAACACCAGCCTTAGCGGTCTGCCCTGTAGCGGCGGTTCACTCTGACCGCAATCCACGGGTGGCGTAGTCGGACATTTAAACATCAAAACCACATAAATAGTTCCGCCACTGGTTTGACCGCCCTGAGCCACGGAACCGGATCGCCGCCACGAAGACTACAACCACCAGCATCCACCAAAAAGGGTCCGGCTCCGGGTGTCCCAAGGCCCAGGGGGTGCGTCAGAACATTTTCATCACCTTTCACAATCACCAATGGGACAAGGCAGGGATGTCCTCTGTCCCCTCTCTTATACATCCTAGTGACGGAGCACCTGCTCTCATCAATTCGCCATAACCCCAATATTAGGTGGATTGAGGTGGGAGGCACCGAGTACAAGTGCTCTCTATTTGCTGATGATGTCCTAGTATATATCACTCAATCACATATATCCATCCATGCTGTTATGGCTGAAATAGATCACTTTGTTACATGGTCAAATTTTAAAATCAATGCAGCGAAGTCTGAGGCCCTCGATGTCTCCCTCCCTAAATCCATATAGGATTCCATCCAGTCCAACTTTCCCTTTGCCTGGCCCTCACAGGGTATCAAATACTTAGGAATTCCTATTCATAGAGACCTCTCCCATCTATGTTATCTTAATTTTGGGCCCTTTATTGAACAATTCCATACAGACCACGGTTGGCAAGTTAGAACTGTAAGATTCACTACGTGAACCACTGGTGTTTTGTGGAAAAGCACATGTACACGGTGTTCCAAATTATTATGCAAAAAGTGTTTAGGAGTGATAAGGGAAGAATTTGTTTGTTTGTCAGTTAAACTCATTGATGGTGATGTGTGTCAGGGCTCTTTATATCACTGTAAGCAATTGCAGACACCTGTGCTAATTAGTTTGGCAGGTGTGTCCAATGAAAGGCAAGACTACTTAAGAAGGCTCTCTCACATTATTAAGCAGCCTACATTTTCTGCCAAAATGGGAAAGAAAAAGGATGTGTCGGCTGCTGAGAAGCAACAAATTGTGGAGTGTTTAGGTCAAGGCATGACTACAATCAACATTGTGCGATGATCAGGATGAAGTGTCTTGGCAATCAAGAAGTATGTAGCTGATTCACAGTACACACGTGTGCGTGCTGATAAGGGCAAATTGAGGACTCTTTCCTACAGGCAATTACGTCAGGTTGAAAGAGCAGCGGCAAAAAAGCCTTGTCATAGCAGCAGACAAGTTTTTGAAGCTGCTTGTGCCTCCAACGTCCCCCGAACAACAAGATGCAGGGTCTTTCAGAGGTTTGCAGCTGTGCATACGCCATCCTGTCGACCTCCTCTATCCACTTCACACAAGCAGAAACGGCTCCAGTGGGCCAAACATTACATGAAGACTGATTTCAAAACTGTTTTGTTCACGGATGAGTGCCGTGCAGCGCTCGATGGTCCAGATGGATGGAGTGGAGGATGGCTGGTTGATGGACACCCCACGCAAACACGGCTACAGCGCCAACAAGGAGGAGGTGGAGTAATGTTTTGGGCTGGAATCATGGGGAGAGAGATTGTCGGCCCCTTTAGGATCCCTGAAGGCGCTAAAGATGAACTCCATAATGTATGTGGATTTTCTCAAACAGCACTTCCTGCCATGGTTCAAGAAGAAGAACCGTGTATTTCACAGCAAGATCATTTTTCTGCATGATAATGCACCATCTCATGCTGCACATAAAACATCTGCATCTCTGGCTGCTATGGGCATAAAAGGGGACAAACTTATGGTGTGACCCCCATGCTCCCCTGACCTCTACCCCATTCAGAACCTTTGGAGCATCATTAAAAGGAGTGTCTATGATGGCGGGAGGCAGTTCACATCTAAGCAACAGCTCTGGGAGGGTATTCTGTCCTCATGCAAAACAATTGAAGCAGAAACCATCCAAAACCTGACAAATTCAATGGACGAGAGAGTTCAGAAGCTCCTTTCGAACAAGGGGTCCTATGTGAAAATGTAACATCACCTAGAATAAAGTTTTGAGTTGAAAACTCTTTTTGATTTCAGTTTCTAACAACCTGCTAATGCTTATAATTTCAAAAATGACCATTTTTTTGGTCTTTATTAAAATGAAAAGGTTGATCGAAAAGTTTGGGGGATCTAAGAGTGTGGCAACCCAGTAGTCATGATTACTTCGAATTCTGACAATATGAGGGTCATGCTGCAGGTAGTGCAGCAAGAAGGCACTTATGTGTCTTGCGCATCTCGGAGCCCCAAAATTATTTTCCGGGCTAGATGCAGCTAAAAATTATTTTCAATTTTAAATCTGGTGAAGCTTATTATAGATGACCTAATAGGATCAGTGCTGCACACTGCTACAAAGCCCAAATTATTTTCCAGTCAAGATACAGATAAACATGATTAGTAATTTGAAAGCTTAAAACGGTTGGTAGGGTGATTTTAACCAATCATCAAGCTTTTACTCTCCCCAGGATGACACAGGGGTAGAAAAGTCGTTTCGGATCCATGATTTGTTCATCTTTATGAACGTGAGTCTGTCTACATTATCAGTGGAGAGCCGCGTGCGCTTATCTGTCAGCACACCACCAGCAGCGCTGAACACACGTTCAGACAGAACGCTGGCTGCGGGGCATGACAAGATCTCCAAGGCGTAAGTGGCTAGCTCCGGCCATTTATCCAGATTGGAAGCCCAAAAAGAGCAAGGGTCCAGTGACACAGTCGTGGCTTCAATGTTTACTTGGAGATACTCCTGTACCATCGTCTCTAGGCGTTGACTATGTGTCAGACTTCTTGTCTCCTGTGGCCTTGCAAAGGATGGGCTAAAAAAGTGGTGAAATGATTCCGCAAAATTGATGTTACCAGCAGATACTGTGGTTCTGTTACGGTTTGAGTGCTGAACACTTGACGGTCCCACGGTTGGCAAGTTGGAACTGTGAGATTCACTACGTGCACCACTGGTATTTTGTGGAAAAGCACATGTAAGAATCTGCAACAGTCTCTGCTGATACTCCTGCATGCGTGCATCCCTTTCTATGGCAGGAATAATTTCTGCAAATTTACTTTTGTACCGGGGATCTAACAGTGTGGCAACCCAGTAGTCAGGATTATTTCTAATTCTCACAATTCGAGGGTCATGTTGCAGGTAGTGCAGCAAGAAGGCACTCATGTGTGTTGCGCATCCAGGAGCACCAAGTCCCTGTTGTGTTGGTGGCGAGGTAACAATCATGCTTCCTTCCTCTGTCCTCTCCCCCCAACCTCGCACAACAGAAATGTGATCAAGGTCTCCCTCATCTGATGAGTCTTCCATCAGTTCGTCCTCCACTTCTTCCTGGGCTCCTGCACCTTCCTCACTAGTTTGGCTGCTACCATGCGCCCTGGTAAAATCATCTCCCCCACCCTCACATGCCTGCCGCCTTGGTGCTGCCGACCGTCTGGACCTTGCAGATGTTAGCCCTTCCGCATACAACTCCTCCTCCTCTACTTCCTCCACCTCCTCTTGTGCCACCACCTGACTCCGAATTCTGTTTAACATGTGCTCCAGCATGTAAATCACCGGAATAGTCATGCTGATAATGGCATCGTCAGCACTAAACATCTTCGTCGCCATTTCAAAACTGTGCAGAAGGGTGCATAGGTCCCTGATCTGAGACCACTCCTCCAGCGTGATTTGCCCCACCTCTGAATCTCGTTGGCCCAGGCTATACGTCAGAACGTATTGCACCAGGGCTTGTCGGTGCTGCCACAGTCGCTGCAACATGTGCAGAGTTGAATTCCACCGGGTAGGCACATCGCATTTTAGCCAGTGAAGTGGCAGGCCCAACGACTTCTGTAGAGATGTAAGTCGCTGAGCTGCGGGATGCGAACGGCGGAAGTGAGCACACAGCGACCGTGCCCTCTGCAGAAGGCCATCTAGTCTGGGATAGTGGGCTAAAAATTGCTGGACAACCAGGTTCAACACGTGAGCCATACAAGGCACGTGTGTGACATTGTCCCGGCGAAGGGCCGCACCCAGGTTTGCAGCATTGTCGCACACGGCCTTCCCTGGTTTCAGGTCCAGTGGAGACAACCATTCATGAAATTGGTTCTCCAGAGCTGACCACAACTCCTCAGCTGTGTGACTCACATTTCCCAGACATTTCAATGTAAAAACCGCCTGATGACGTTGAGCCCTACTGCCAGCATAGTAAGGAGGTGTGCAGGATCCCTTCTGCGCAGTTAGAAAGCTTGTGGCATGACCAGACAGGCTTTGGGTGCAGGTGGAAGACCGAGAGGAGGTTGAGGAGGCAGAAGCAGTGGAGGAACTTTGACATAAAGAGGATTGACGCACAACTCGTGGGGACGGCAAGACTTGGACAGCAGCCCCTTGTCCTGCTTTCACCATAGTTACCCAGTGCCCAGTCAGCGACATGTAACGCCCCTGTCCATGCCTACTCGTCCAAGTGTCTGTGGTGAAATGCACCCTGTCACACACAGAGTTTCTCAAAGAAGCGGTGATGTTGTGTGCGACATGCTGGTGGAGCGCAGGCACACCTTTCTTTGAGAAGTAGTGCCGACTGGGCATCTGGTACTGGGGCACTGCGACGGACATAAGGTCTCGAAAATCCTCTGTGTCCACCAGGCGGAAAGGCAGCATTTCTGTAGCCAAGAGCTTGCAGATGGTGAAATTCAACCTCTTAGCTTTCTCATGGCTAGGAGGAAATGGTCTTTTACTTGTCCACATCTGAGGGACCGAGGGCTGGCTATTGTGCTTAGACGGGGTTGATAAGGGTGTCCCCGGCAAACTGCCGGTCTGTGAGGAAGATGCAGGCGGACATGTTAGGTTGCCTTGATCCAAAGGTGGTGCTATCGATGTCGGACAGCGTTCAAGACCAGCTGGTGTTACCACCTCCAAAGAAAATGATGACCTGCCAATCACGCTGGCTGTTGCGGGTAAAGAGGTGGCAGGTCTGCGCCCCAAAACAGGTGTGACTGCTGTCCCCCCAGTCACAGAGGATGAAGAGGCCGCGGATGCACAAGATATGGCAGACGGTGGTTGGCCCGGCCGGCTAGGCCGCATTGTAGCACACTGAGCTTCCCACTGCAACTTATGCTTCATGTCCATGTGCCGGTTCATGCATGAAGTACTCAAACTATGTATTTTTTGGCCTCTACTTAGCTTTTGCTGACAAATGTTACAGATAACACGAGTTGGGTCATCTTTATCGATCTGAAAAAATGCCCAGGCTATGCAAGGCTTAGCACCCATGCGACCTGAAGAGCCACCACGACTTGTGGTGAGAGGCAGAGTTGTGTTTGAGGATGCAGTTGTTGACGTGCTTCCAGTACTACGTCTCTGTCCAGGAAGGCGCAACCTGACCTCGTCGTCACTAGCATCTTCCTCCACCTCCTCTGCTGACCTCATCTCTTGGCTGACTGTGGGTTGACAGTAAGTGGGATCTCCGACCTCATCATCATCACCCTGTGCGTTATCACACCCGTCGTCCTCAGAGCCAACCTGTTCCTGCCCTGACAAAAAACTAAAGTTGTCGCTCCAATCAGGTATTTGAGTCTTATCATCGTCTTCCTCATTGTCTCCACCAACAGGAGTTACAGTTTGGGAATGAGGGTCTACATTATGGTCAGAACCTTCTGCGTCTGGTCCTGGATCCGACTCATAAAGATTCTGGGCATCAGTGCAGATCATTTCCTCGTCTGGATTCACAGAAGCGCTGGAGTCGACCTCTGATTCCCAGGCTATAGTATGAGTAAACAGCTCTGCAGACTCAACCATCTGTTCTACCTCATACTCAGACGGGCAGCTGGAGATTTGGGAGCTGTGAGGAAGCAAGTGCGATTTGGGTGACACCTTTGAGGACTGGAGTATTTGTGATGTTGAAGTTGATGTGGAGGAGAGCCCACTTAAAGGAGCACTTGATATCCGTTGAAGCACCTGCTGTTTTTGTGCCTCATCTGGAATTTGTAGCGATTGGCGTGGCCGTAAGAAAGGGATCTTATCACATTGTCCGCTAAAAGAAGTAGACATTTTAGTTTGGCTGGAAGATGGTCTTTCTTCTGCACCTACCCCACGGACACAACCTTTTTTCCCCTTCCCAACACGCCTATTCCCCTTTCCACCAGCAGCAGGCCTTTTTCCACTCATTTTGGTGGTTAACTAATTCACAACTCTGGAGTTGTTTGCACAAAAAAACAATGGATGGTAACCAAGCAGAGCTGAGTGGCCAAACTGTGGTATTAGGCCAAAACTATTGGCTGGGCTAGATGCAGAAAAAAATTATTTTTAATTTGCAACCTGATGGAGGTCAGTATAGATGGACTAATAGACCAAGTCCCACACACTGCTAGAAGCCCAAATATTTTTTCAGAGCTAGATGCAGAAAAAAATTATTTTTAATTTGCAACCTGATGGAGGTCAGTATAGATGGACTAATAGAACAAGTCCCACACGCTGCTAGAAGCCCAAATATTTTTTCAGAGATAAATGAAGAAAAAAATTATTTTTAATTTGCAACCTGATGGAGGTCAGTATAGATGGACTAATAGACCAAGTCCCACACACTGCTAGAAGCCCAAATATTTTTTCAGAGCTAGATGCAGAAAAAAATTATTTTTAATTTGCAACCTGATGGAGGTCAGTATAGATGGACTAATAGAACAAGTCCCACACGCTGCTAGAAGCCCAAATATTTTTTCAGAGCTAAATGAAGAAAAAAATTATTTTTAATTTGCAACCTGATGGAGGTCAGTATAGATGGACTAATAGACCAAGTCCCACACACTGCTAGAAGCCCAAATATTTTTTCAGAGCTAGATGCAGAAAAAAATTATTTTTAATTTGCAACCTGATGGAGGTCAGTATAGATGGACTAATAGACCAAGTCCCACACACTGCTAGAAGCCCAAATATTTTTTCAGAGCTAGATGCAGAAAATTTTTATATTCAATTTGCAACCTGATGGAGGTCAGTATAGATGGACTAATAGACCAAGTCCCACACACTGCTAGAAGCCCAAATATTTTTTCAGAGCTAGATGCAGAAAAAAATTATTTTTAATTTGCAACCTGATGGAGGTCAGTATAGATGGACTAATAGAACAAGTCCCACACGCTGCTAGAAGCCCAAATATTTTTTCAGAGATAAATGAAGAAAAAAATTATTTTTAATTTGCAACCTGATGGAGGTCAGTATAGATGGACTAATAGACCAAGTCCCACACACTGCTAGAAGCCCAAATATTTTTTCAGAGCTAGATGCAGAAAAAAATTATTTTTAATTTGCAACCTGATGGAGGTCAGTATAGATGGACTAATAGAATGATGCTATGCCCAAAAGATTTTACTTCACTAGGTGCAGTAAAAAAATTGGTATTCTATACACAGGTGGTATATCTTGCAACACAGATAGGCTACTCCACTGACTAACACACTCTGCAATAGGCCAAAAAGGATTAGCTTTGCTAGATTCAGCCAAATGCTGTGAAAAAAACTTGCACAGCACTGGCACAGATCTGCCTGGCAAAAACTGATAGGAACTGATGTAACCTAGTCCTGAAAAGGACTCCAATTACAATTAGTCTTTACTCCCACAATCTATCTATTTAAGAGCACAGACCTGCTTGATAAAAGTCGTAGGAAATGCTGTAACCTAGTCCTTAAAAGGACTGCAATCACAACTATTCCCTACTCCCAAGCTATCTGTATATTTGTGCGAAAATTGGCTTGAAATTAACAAGGTATAGCGCACACAGCAACAGCGGTGCCGTCTAACACGCAGCTGCAGCAGTGAGAAAATGGTGGCGACGGGGAAAATGGCTTGGTCTTATAGGGCAAGGACATGTGACATACACTGCCAATCACACATGCCCTTGCTTGTGTGAAAAAAAGCACTTCGCTCCGTGTGTGCGCTGCTGATAGGCTGACAGATTGCACCTCCCCACTGTAAATGCGGGAAAGAGAAAAAAAAATGGAGATCTTCATTGTTCCTGCAGAGATCCATCCCCTGCCCCTCCCCCCACCCCGCTGTACACTCAAACTGCGTATTAACATTAATTTTCATCATTACTGAGAAAAAATCCAGTTATGATTTTGGTGCACGAACAGTTATCGAACATAACCTCGAACAGCCGAATTTTTCTCAAATTGTTCGTGTTCGCCGACCGGCTCGAACACCGCCCAAAACAGCTCGAATTTGAGATTGGCGAACAGTTCGAGTAGAACAACGCTCATCTCTACTCCACACGCATTTCAGCGTTCGAACAAAGGAAATAAAATAAACAAAAATATTTTCAAGAGTAATGAATAGTGATGAGTGAATGTGCTCACCACTACTCAGTACTCGCCCAAGCATCACCATGATCGACAAGCTTGGCGCTCACCTAGTATTTCCGGGTTGTTCGGGAGGGATATGGGGTCCCCTCCCTGCATGTTTGGCGCTCTTTAGAAAGCCAATGAACATGCAGGGATTGCTTGCCACGCACTGTAATGCCGTAGCCATGTTGGTTGTGGGCATTACAGTGATTGGCTGGCCGCACAGTGTCATCAGGTCTATATAAGACCTGGTGCCACTATGCTCGTCACAGTCTACCCCGGAAACAGGCAGAGAAGGGAGTATAGGTATTCCACTACATATATATTTATATATATCCATCTGAACTAACAGTCCTTTTGAGGACTAATCCAGCTGCAGGCAGGCAGGGTATGTGGCAGACTGCAGTGTATGATGCAGCACAGTAAGGTCCATTGCACATTCTGACTGCTGCTATTACAGATATTTTTAGAAATAGGCCCAGGTATCAGTGGCCAGGGCTAATTTTTTTTTTCATCTTAATCATGGTTATTTGCTTAAAAAGCAATCCAGAGTACACAATTTTTCTGCTCCATTTGCTTGTTAGCACTGCAGAATACAGCCAGATCTTTTCCATATTACAGCGATAAAAATCCAGAAATTTGAACTGACCGTGGAAAATATTGGCCTCCTTTTCCATTTTGTTGCAATGTGTCGGTCAAGCTATTCACACAAAGTCACTGTGAAGAATAGTATTCGTAAACTACAGGCCTGCTATTTAAAACCGTGGTTCTCTGTCAGACGTATCACATATAACTGTGTTCTAAAATCAGCCATTTGTAGTGAACATGGAAAATATTGTCCTCCATTTAAAATGGGCAAGGTGCGTGGCAAGGGACGGGGAAGTGGACGTGCTGGTGATGGTGCATGCAGAGGCAGAGGACGTGGCCATGGGCAAGGTGAAATTGTGCCACAACAAACACCCACATCTTGTCGCTCGACATTCCTGCCCAAATTACTAGGGGACCGCTGAACACCACTATTGAACCCAGAGCAGTGTCAAAAGGTTGTTGGTTGGATAGCAGATAATGCTTCCAGTCACTTTGCCAACGCCACCACCACCACCACCCTGTCTTCGACACGGTCAAGTCTCCGTAGCCGTGAGTCTGGATCGCATATTCCTCACCCTGATCCTCCTTCCTCCCACCATGCCGAGTGCTCAGAGACAACTGATCCCACACTTGGACACTCAGAAGAGCTGTTTACTTTTCCATTTGTAGATTTGGGCCTCTCGCTCGGCCAGCTTCAAGAGAGTCAAGAGGGGAACACGTGTAGCGATGCCCAAATATTTGAGTAGACACGGTCATATAAAGGCAATGGTGGGAAAATGCAATTACTGTTGCAACAGGTGGATGATGATGAGACATAATTGCCAGAAAGTCAGGAGGAGGACCAGGGTGCGGAAGTGGAAGACGAGGTGGTGGATGATATAGTAACTGACCCAACCTGGCAGGGGGACATGCAAAGCGAGGACAGCAGCACACATGGCAGGAAGGCATAGCACCACAACAGGCAGGAAGAAGCAGTGTGGTGGCCGCAGACACAAGGCGGGAAAGCGTTTCCCATAACGCCAACACGACGGAAGTTGCCCATACAACTGTTAGGTCTTCCCGAGTCTGGTGGTTATTTGAAGCCTCCGCAGATAACCCCAAAAAGGCCATTTGCACCACCTGCCAGGCCAGCATCAGCAGGGGTAGCAAAACTAGCAGCCTGACCACCAGCATGATCAGGCACATGGAAGCAAAGCATCTAAGTGGGCTGAACCCCAGGGTTCAGAAGCAGTGTCTGCGGGTGACACTATTGCTTCTTCCACTGTTGTGCGTGCACGCCAATCCCCTGTCCATGGCGCATGTGAAGATGCTTCCCGTCCTGCACCTGTTGCTGCAAACTCTCAACTAACACCATCAGCAAGCATGTCCACGTCCTTGTCCCAGCGCAGCGTTGAGTTATCCCTACCCCAGTCCTTGGAACCCAAGCGCAAATACGCAGACAACACCCCACAGGCCGTACTACTAAATTCACACATTTTGCGAATGCTTGCACTTTCGCAACCTGATAGCGGCGGCCGTCCCTCGGTACTCGGTCCCCAGCCGCCACTATTTCTCCCGGTGTGCCATCCCCGCATTACACGAGCACGTGTCCCACAACATTAGCCATGCCTTCAGCAATGCAGTTACTGGGAAAGTCCACCTAACCATGGACAGGTGGACAAGTGCTTGTGAGCAGGGACGGTACATCTCGCTGATGGTACACTGGGTTAATGTAGTGGAAGACGGGACCCAATGGGACCTTGGGACAGAACACATCCTCCTGACGCCGAGGATGTGGGCCCTGGGTCAATCAGGGTTGCCCCAACATTCTACATCTCCTGCACATCCTCCTCCTCTTCAGCCTCCATCTCTGAAATGACCACATCAGTCGCAAGCTAGAAGCACTGCTGCACTGCCTCGGCCAAGCGGCAACAGGCTGTGCTGAAGTTAATATGCTTAGGTGACAAACCGCAGAATGCTGAAGAGTTGTGGACAGCTCTGAAAGACACCACTGAACCTGCAGCCAGGCATGGTCATGTGTGACAATGGCAGGGACCTGGTGGCGGCTCTGAAGCGAGGCGAGCTTGCACACGTACCATGTCTGGCCCATGTGCTTAACTGCCGGCTCAGCAGTTTCTCAAAACCAATCCAGATCTGCTGGATCTGCTTGTCAAAGTATGCCGCGTGTGTGCCCATTTTAGAAAGTCACCTACAGCTTCCACCGCCCTTGCCGTGCTTCAGCAGCGTTTGCAGCTTACAGCTCACCAATGGTGTGCGATGTCTCCATGCATTGGAACTCTACATTGCAGATGTTGGAAAGGATTTGTGAGCAGAAGAGGGCAGTTGTTGACTACTATCATCAACAATGCCGTCAGTACACAGGTCAGACTCCACACATAAGACCTCAGGAGTGGACATGGAAGGCAGACATCTGTACCATGCTCCAAAACTTTGAGGACTCCACCAAGATGGTGAGCGGTGATGACGCCATAATTAGCATCACCATCCCGCCTCTCTGTCTTCTGAAATGCTCTCTGCTCACAATTAAAGAGGATGCATTGCAGGCGGAGCACGATGAGATGGAGCAAGGAACCATACAGATTGATTCCACACAGACCAGCCTCATCTCATCCCAACGTGGATTGGGTGACAATGAGGAAGAGGAGGAGGAAGAGCAGGAGCTAGTTTCTTGTGCTATAGATGGTACTACTTGTCATACTGTCTGTTCAGCGCGGATGACCTGAGGACAGGGAGGAGGAGGAGGATGTCTCTTATTCCTGTGCCGGACAGGCCTAATAAAATGGGGCAGTACCAGAAGGCCCTTGTTGCGGAATTAATGAAAAAATTCCCATCTGAAAACGCTGGCGGCAGAGGTCACAGTTCATTGAACAACCAAGGAGTACAGGTGAGAGAGACACAAATGCAATCCAGCAGAGGCAGGGGAACACTGTCAAAGTTCTGGGACAGTTTTCTCAGACCCTCCCATATCACAGGCCCTGAGGCGCGGGGTACTCTCCCAAGGAGGGAAAAGTTTTGGAGAATGCTGAGGGAGTACCTTGCCGACCATACCAACATCCTCCATTATTCCTCTGCGCCTTATAATTATTGGGTATCCAAGCTGGATACGTGGCATGAACTGGCTTTCTACGCCTTGGAGGTCCTGGGCTGCCCTGCCGCTAGCATTTTGTCAGAGCGGGTTTTTAGTGCCACTGGTGGAATTATAATCGATAGGTGCATCCGCCTGTCAACTGAAAATGCTGACAGGCTGACACTTATAAAAATGAACAAGGGCTGAATTGGGCCTGACTTCTCAACTCCACCGAATGATAGCAGCGTAACATAAACTCAAATCCAGTGTCTTTTTTTTGGGAGGTCTAACTCTATTCCCATGCACCTCTGTCTTCACACCCAGACATGGGTATACGCTTCCTGATTTTGTCTATTTGCTCTTGTCCTCCTCCTTCTCCGCATCCTCATCCTTCACCACCATATTACCACCATATGTACCATATCAACATATCTACATCTCTTGCAAGGGACATTGGAATTCCTCTAAATTTTTGGCAGTTGTTGCTTCACTGCATAGGCAAACAGTATGGGAGACCCACTTCCTAATAATGGGAACATTGTTTTCAGGAGGCCTTCCGACCTCTACAGTGGGTACGGAAATTATTCAGACCCCTTTAAATTTTTCACTTTGTTTCATTGCAGCCATTTGGTAAATTCTAAAAAGTTGATTTTTTTTTCACATTAAAGTACACTCTGCACCCCATCTTGCCTGAAAATAAACAGAAATGTAGAAATTTTTGAAAATTTATCAAAAAAGAAAAACTGAAATATCACATGGTCATAAGTATTCAGACCCTTTGCTCAGACACTCATATTTAAGTCACATGCTGTCCATTTCCTTGTGATCCTCCTTGAGATGGTTCTACTCCTTCATTTGAGTCCAGCTGTGTTTAATTAAACTGATAGGGCATGATTTGGAAAGGCACACACCTGTCTATATAAGACCTCACAGCTCACAGTGCATGTCAGACCAAATAAGAATCATGAGCTCAAAGGAACTGCCCAAGGAGCTCAGAGACAGAATTGTTGCAAGGCACAGATCTGGCCAAGGTTACAGAAGAATTTCTGCAGTACTCAAGGTTCCTAAGAGCACAGTGGCCTCCATAATCCTTATATGGAAGAAGTTTGGGACCACCAGAAGTTTTCCTAGACCTGGCCATCTAGCCAAACTGAGCAATTGTGGGAGAAGAGCCTTGGTGAGAGAGGTAAAGATGAACCCCAAGATCACTGTAACTGAGCTCCAGAGATGCAGTAGGGAGATGGGAGAAAGTTCCACAAAGTCAACTATCACTGCAGCCCTCCACCAGTCAGGCCTTTATGGCAGAGTGGCCTGACGGAAGCCTCTCCACAGTGCAAGACATATGAAATCCCCCATAGAGTTTGCTCAAAAACACATGAAGGACTCCCAGTCTATGAGAAATAAGATTCTCTGGTCTGATGAGATGAAGATAGAACTTTTTGGTGACAATTCTAAGCGGTATGTGTGAAGAAAACCAGGCACTGCTCATCACCTGCCCAATACAATCCCAACAGTGAAACATGGTGGTGGCAGCATCATGTTATGGGGGTGTTTTTCAGCTGCAGGGACAGGACAACTGGTTGCAATTAAAGGAAACATGAATACGGCCAAGTACAGAGATATCCTGGATGAAAACCTCTTCCAGAGTGCTCTGGACCTCAGACTTGGCCGAAGGTTCACCTTCCAACAAGACAATGACCCTAAGCACACAGCTAAAATAACAAAGGAGTGTGACCATTCTTGACTGTCCCAGCCAAAGCCCAGACCTAAACCCAATTGAGCATCTCTGGAGAGACCTGAAAATGGCTGTCCACCAACATTCACCATCCAACCTGACGGAACTGGAGAGGATCTGCAAGGAAGAATGGCAGAGGATCCCTAAATCCAGGTGTGGAAAACTTGTTGCATCATTCCCAAGAAGACTCATGACTGTATTAGCTCAAAAGGGGGCTTCTACTCAATACTGAGCAAAGGGTCTGAATACTTATGACCATGTGATATTTCAGTTTTTCTTTTTTAATAAATGCAAAAATTTCTACATTTCTGTTTTTTTCAGTCAAGATGGGGTGCAGAGTGTACTTTAATGAGAAAAAAAATTACGAAATGGCTGCAATGAAACAAAGAGTGAAAAATTTAAAGGGGTCTGAATACTTTCTGTACCCACTGTATGTCTCTTGCAAGAGACCGTGGGGCTGAATAGTTACAGGATTCATACACGTTTTGCCTTAGAATAGCTCATCCTTTCACTCTATTTTTGCTCACTAAATCTAGAACACTACTTGAAGTTAATTAAATTGTAATGCCGCTTATCTGGTGAGGTTTACACAGCTGTTTACTACATCTCTCTATATATAGCAGACTGTGATTAGCGGAGTGAATACAGGGCACCCGGAACATCATTATGTCATCACCATCAGGTGGGAAGTGTCACAATGTAGCTTTATTTTTTCTCTATTTGCATAATTTAAATAATAAACTATAAATATTATCAAGTGCGCCATTCCCGCCGCTTCATATAGGAAATAGCTGTCTATGTAATGTATAGGGCGGCTGACAGCCTCACGGGGTGCAATGCTGTTCCCCATTAATGTTCCTCTTTCTTATGAGGAATATCAATGTGTTAAATGATTGACGAAGTTTATTGCAACTTATTAAATTGAATCTATCAGCAGAGTTGTGTTATGTAATCCGAGAACAGCATGATATAGGGGCAGATATCCTGATTCCAGCGATGTGTCACTTACTGGACTGTGTTTTGCTGTTTCAATAAAATCAGTGTTTTTTTCAGCAGGAGATTATCACTACAGGACTAGGTGTCTCATGCCTCCTAGTCCAACCTCGCCCCCCACCACTGATTAGCAGCTTTTTGTTAATATAAAGTGTACACAGAAAGCAGCCAATCAGTGTTGTGGGTGAGGTTATAAAGGGCTCAGAATTCAGAGCTTCAGCAGAGAAAACAGTGATTGCATCACAACTGCTGCACCCAGTAAACTAAGTGACACATCGCTGGAATCAGGGTCTCTGACCCTACACCAAGCTGCTGTCACATAACATAGCAAAAACCCACTGACAGATTCTCTTTAATGTTCTCATCAGTTCTGATCAGCTACTAGAACTATTACTACTAAGAACTTGTACTACCTCTACTATTGTAATATTAGCAATGGTAGTAATAAATGACGACTACTACAGCTGTCACTACTACTACTACTATTAAATGGTCACTGTAGTTTCAAGAAACTTTGAATAAATTAATAGTATAATATAAGAAACTTATACTTCTATACTTATGAGCCACTTTTACTCCCCCGTCTGTCTTCATCAAAGGAAAACAGACAGCAGCGTAGTGAGGTGTGAGGTTTTGGAGTATATTGATGTCTATGAAGAGGGTAGTAGCAATCAGCACAGTGAGCAATCAGGCAGACATAAGCAAGATTAGCTGCAGCTTCTTGCAAATTTATTTAATTTCAGTTCTGGATTTACATATACACTGCACAGTACTGGTGTATACTGTCCTCCATGCCGCTTCTGCTAAGTGTTTTATATCACTTCAGAACTGTATTCACAGTTATACTGCTCAGTTCTGTTGTATAATGTTCTCTATGCTGCTTATATTTTCTATTAAGTGTTTTATCTCACTCCAGAGCTGTAGTCATATCTACTCTGCTCAGTACTGCTTTAAAATGTCATCCATGATGTTCCTACTTTCTAGTAAGTGTTTTATCTCACCCCAGAGGTCTATTCACAGCTACACTGCTCACTACTGCCATATAATGTCCTATATGTTGCTTCTACTTTTTATAAGTGTTTTATCTCACTCCAGAACTGTATTCACAGATACACCGCTTACAACTTCTGTATAATGTCCTCTATGTTGCTTATACTTTCTAGTAGTTTATCTCACTCCAGAGCTGTATTCATAGCTACACAGCTCGGTACTGCTGCATAATGTCCTCAATGCTGCTTCTGCTTTCTAATATTTTATCTCACTTCAGAGCTGTATTCACAGCTACGCTGCTCAGTACTGCTGTATAATGTACTTCCTGCATCTTCTACTTGCTAGTAAGTACTTTATCTTCCTCCAGAGCTGGATTCACAGCTACAGTGCTCAGTATTACTGTATAATGTCCTCCATGCTGCGGCTGTTTCTGAACATGTGCTACAGAGAGACACGAGAGCAGTGTGTTGCTTACAAGCTAGCCAACAGTGGTGGTCGGTCTCCTTGGCAATGGAATGTAAGCAAGAGGAAAGTGTTAATATCTCAAGAGCAGATGATACTTTTAATGAGCAGTAAATTGAAAAAGTGCTTGTTTTTTACAGACACTATCCAACAATTGCATCTAAGAAGATGGGAATCACCCTTAAAGCTCTTCCTGACTTTCTGAATCCAGGAAAATGGAGGCTGTTTGGGTGAGAATTCAAACAAATTTGATTAGTTAAGAATAAATTCCCTCGTCTCTTACTTTTACCATTAAGAACTAGAAATGCTCCGTCCTCACCATTTGTTCTATTTCTATTACTACTGGTAGCAATAATACAATTATAATAATTAAGAATCTGCATGATAATAAGATAAGAGATGTGCTCCTGTCAGGAATATTCCCCTATAAGTGATGTCTGATTCTTTCACTAATGGCACTTTTCCTCCCATCTGTTCCTATCAGTGTATGATCAGTGTTATAATACTGATACATTGTTTCCTCCCTTGATTTGGTTATGTATAGCCTGATGCTCGGGCCGGAAATTCCATACACACCAGCAGCAGCGACGGAAGCTTCTTCCATATGATCCTGGCCCTGTGATGTGGCCCTGTGCCCTGATGTAATAGTAATAATGACATTATTTCCAGGGTTTGTAAGAACAACCCTCGCCGTGGGATTGCATAACAGTCTGAGAAATTCTACAACAGCTGCTCATAAAATCCGGGCCCGGGAACACGCGAACACGCCGCGCTCCACAACCTCTCCATTTTATATATATATATATATATATATATATTTTTTTTTTGCAAATTGTGCAATCTGACCCCTATGAAAAGTTTCCGTTGAGTATAGTATGTGCTCCCAGATATTCGCTTCTGTTTATTTAGGCTTAGCGGCATCTCTATTTAAGTTCTCTATTGTTTTTTTGGGGTTTTTTTGTCTATTTTCATTCATTTTTCATTTAAAGTTTGTGTTTACTTTTACAACTATTACTTTTAAAGGTCTTTTGCATCTGAAAAAAATAATAATAATAAAAAAAAAATCTACAGTCGTGGTCAAAAACGTCTAATTGTTTTGTGTACACAACTCCAACGCAATTACATATGTGTCCATGGTTACAGGCTAAGCACATACCCATACATATCCTCTGCTACGTGTTATGATGGAGTGATACTATGAAGTATATCAGGATGAGACTGCACAAGGTTTATTTGTAGTCTGCATGGTAGCCTACATATGTCTGCATTGGAGCTGTAGACACAAAACGGTAGATGTTTTTTTCTTTTTTTAAAAATTCTAATCATTATTATTTACAAAGTTGCTTAATTTTTTTTATTTTCTAGGAAGCTTTTATTAAAGCATGGCTGCCGTCTTACAAAAACAACGTCATCGATCTAAGGGGTTATATAGCTTGTATTGCTGCTCAGCTCCGTTGAAGTGAATAGTTCTTTTTCCGAAGAAGGCTGCCATATTTTTCTAACCCTGGACAACCCCTTCAAGGAAACTGCTGTTGCAGGAAAAAGTGACGTCATTTTGTCATAGCAGATGGGCTCACACTATTTGATCAAAATTTACAGCAAGAACCCCACATTTATAAGTATCGAAACTAAAGCAGCAATGCACTTTAGAATATTCCGTGTTTGCACGTATCTTGATGCCCTTTGGGAGCTGTTGCTGCATTCTAGTATTTTATCTCACTTCAGAGCTGTATTCACAGCTACACTGCTCAGTACTGCTGCATAATATACTTTCTGCAAGTTCTACTTGCTGGTAAGTACTTAATTTTCCTCCAGAGCTGGATTCACAGTTACAGTGCTCAGTATTGCTGTATAATGTCCTCCATGCTGCGGCTGTTTCTGAACATGTGCTACAGAGAGACACCAGAGCAGTGTGTTGCTTACAAGCTAGCCAACAGTGGTGGTCGGTCTCCTTGGCAATGGAATGTAAGCAAGAGGAAAGTGTTAATATCTCAAGAACCGATGATAATTTTAATGAGCAGTAAATTGAAAAAGAAAAGAAACATGTTGACTTTGTATTGTACCGCTCCCACGCATGGTAACCAGCTCTTACCATTGTCTCCTGCATCTCTGAGATCACAGTCCTCACTGGCGGCATTTCTGTAGACTGGACAATGAACCTATGACTTTAGACTGCAGATGCGTTTAGTGGCACCTTGTGCTGGACTCTTTATTTTTGCCCAAAACAGACCAAGCCATCATTATAAATGTGCACACACGGACATCTATATTCCTTGCCAAGTCTACGAAAATATCAGCGAGGCCACCGAAAAAAAAAAAGGAAGACCACCAGGACATCCAGAAAAAGCCATCAAGTCTCTGGACAATACCTTTGTGTGGCGCTAGAATGCTGGAACATCAGATCCAGTGCCCGGACACAAATATTGCAGCAAAACACCACCCTTGTGTATGTTTTTTGTTTGTCTTCCTTATCTGCTGTGACTATTTTTCAACCTATGCTCTGGTGATTGTTGGTGGCGTTGGCATCCGGTGATCTCCAAAGCAATTGAAAAATGAGTCTCATGGTGCCCCTTTTCCTGCTGGGAGGATGCTGTGGACATCCATCTTCACCCATTAAATGGGTTATCTGTAAATTTTAGTACATTTCTTTTTAATAGAGGCTTCTTTTTCCAATTTTTGGACAGCCCCTTTAATTTATTTTTCCTTTTATTTTCATGCAAGGAGATAAGTGGCCACTAGAAACCTATGACACCGATTATCTCGGAGAATACAATAGGCTCATTTTGGTTTGTCCCGGATGGGAGATGTTAGCGTATCACCATATGCATTTGACTTGTGTTGGGTCCCACCAATTTGTAACCTCAAAGTCAGTGGGATCCAACAATCTTCCTCCATTATTCCATTGAATTCTATCATGTTTGACATTCATAAAGTGAAGGCTTTTCCCACGGTTAGGAGGAGAAATTAATGGCTTCTGGCTCTTCCTGGGAGAAAACATAGAGGTACGATTTCATTGAACATTATATCACGTTGCTCTAAGGTGCTACTATGTAGCCCAGCCCCCTCCCATGTTAGAAGACCTCAGTAATATGACACATGGTAGATGGGGGTCCTTTTGTTTGGGACCCAGGATCCTGACATTGCACCTCCACTCCTATGTGCAGACATCTCACCTGAGTTGTTTTATGGTCGACCCCATCCTAAACCGCATGGTGACAGGCGGAGGAGCGGTGGGAGCTGTGAGTTATGGGTCTGCCGCTAATCTCCTCCTTGGTATTTCTTCTCCCGGTCTCCATAAGCCAACGCATATCTGAAATCTTAAGAGACTTTCCTTTTGGATTGATGAAGCCATTGAAAGCCGAGACCTACCACAAGGACAGGAAATGTAATATGTGGTCACTTTCTAGAACCTTTTATGATACAAAATTACCTTGTGTTCCTTCTGTTATTGATGCCAGATACAAAACCTCAGACTAACAAGTAGAAGATGCTACATGAGTGTTAGTGATGAGACCGTGGTAACGCCGGAATCTTCTGGGATCTTTTTTAACTTTGACTTATCTGGATAATGTATTCTATCTATTATCTATCTACATATTTATTATCTATCTATTATCTATCTATTATCTATCTATCTGTCTGTCTATCTATCTAGAATAAAAAAATGAAGACAGCACTCATTATTAGAAAAAATAAATGGTGATAAAATAGCCCATATGGGCTTTAGGCGACGTTTCGGCTCAAGGTGTGAGCCTTTTATTCTATATTGAGGATTGGTGTATGACTGGAGGACTTGGCACCCATACTTTGCTAACGGTTTGCTAGTGCTGCTTTCTGTCTCTTTTTTCTATCTATCTATCTACAGTGGGTACGGAAAGTATTCAGACCCCTTTCAATTTTTCACTCTTTGTTTCATTGCTGCCGTTTGGTAAATTATAGTGATGAACGAACGTGCTCGCTACTACTCGGTGCTCGCCCGAACATCTCACTGCTCGAGATGCTCGGCGAGTATTTCCGGGGTTGTTCGAAGGGAGCTTGGGTCCCCACCCTGCATGTTTGGGGCTCTTTAGAGAGCCAATGAACATGCAGGGATTGCCTGCCACTCACTGTAATTCTGTAGCCATGTTGGTTGTGGCATTACAGTGATTGGCTGGCCGCACAGCGTCATCAGGTCTATATCAGACCTGGCGCCGCTGTGCTCGTCACAGTCACTCCAGAATCAGACAGTGTAGGGAGAGCTGCTGCTGAGCTAGGGAGAGATTCGCTTGTTTCTAGTTAGTGTAGTTGTACCAAACTATATTAGAGACACATATCCAT
Organism: Phyllobates terribilis; assembly: GCF_046119375.1. Classification (NCBI taxonomy): domain Eukaryota; kingdom Metazoa; phylum Chordata; class Amphibia; order Anura; family Dendrobatidae; genus Phyllobates; species Phyllobates terribilis. Next base: position 40,521,767 of record NW_027362764.1, on the reverse strand, counting down.
CTTAACAAACAGTCCTTCTGAGGACTAATCCATCTGCAGAGATATCAGGCAGGCAGTGTATATAGGCAGGCAGGCAGGGTATATAACAGACTGCAGTGCACATAGCACAAGAGGCTCCATTCCAGTTCTGCCTTCTGCTGCTGTTAGATATTTCTAGACATAGGCCCAAGTCTCAGGGGCCATGAATAATTGTTTTTGGTATCTTAATTTGCTTAAAAAGCAATCCAGAGAACACCGTTTTTCTGCGCCATTTGCTTTTTGGCACTGCAGAATACAGCCAGGTCCTTTCCATATTACAGCGCTAAAAATCCAGCTATTTAAAACTGTCTTTTGTCCGTCACACGGATCACATATAATTGCACTGAAAATACTGCTGTTTCTGACCTCCATTGAAATTTTGTTTCAGTGTGTCAGTGAAGCTATTGACCCCAGTTTGCTGTTAAAAATAGTTACCTACAGGCCAGGTAATTAAAACTGTGGTTTGTCCGTCACACGGAACACATATACGTTTTCAGAAAATACTGCCATTTATGGTCTCCATTAAAAATTTGTTTCAGTGTGTCAGCGAAGCTTTTGACACTGGTTTACTGTTCAAAATAGTTACCTACAGGCCAGGTATTCAAAACTGTGTTTTCTCCGTCACACGGATCACATATATGTTTTCAGAAAATACTGCCATTTCTGGCCTCCATTAAAAATTTGTTTCAGTGTGTCAGTGAAGCTATTGACACCAGTTTGCTGTTAAAAATAGTTACCTACAGGCCAGATATTTAAAACTGTGGTTTGTCCGTCACACGGATCACATATAAGTTCGCTCCAAATTCAGCCATATGTAGTGAGCGTGGAAGATATTGTCCTCCATTTAAAATGGGCAAGGCACATGGCAAGGGACAGGGGACTGGACGTGATGGTGATGGTGCATGCAGAGGCCGAGGCCAAGGGCAAGCTGAAATTGTGCCACAACAAACACCCACATCTTGTCGCTCGACCTTCCTGTCTCAATTAATAGGGGACCGCAGAACACCACTATTGAACACAGAGCAGTGTGAAAAGGTTATTGGTTGGATAGCAGATAATGCTTCCAGTCACTTAGTCACCACCACCACCACCACCCTATCTTCCACACGGTCAAGTCTCAGTAGCCGTGAGTCTGGACCGCATATTCCTCACCCTGAACCTCCTTCCTCCCACCATGCTGAGTGCTCAGAGACAACTGATCCCACACTTGGACACTCCAAAGAGCTGTTCACTTTGCCATTTATAGATTCGGGCCTCTCGCCAGGTCCACTTTAATCGAGGCAAGAGGAGATCGCATGTAGCGAAGCCCAAATATTTGAGCAGCCACGGTCACACAAAGTCGATGGTGGGAAAGTGTCACAAGAGGTGGACGATGATTAGGCACAATTGCCAGAAAGTCAGGAGGAGGACCAGGGTGCGGAAGTGGAAGATGAGGTGGTGGGTGATATAGTAACTGACCCAACCTGGCAGGAGGACATGCAGTGCGAGGACAGCAGCACACAGGGGGAGGGAGGCATAGCACCACAGCAGGCAGGAAGAAGCAATGTGGTGGCCGCAGACAGAAGGCAGGCAACTGTTCCCAGTAACACCAACACGAAGGAAGTTGCCAGTACAACTGTTAGATCTTCCCGAGTCTGGTTGTTTTTTACTGACTCTGCCGATAACCCCAAAAAGGCCATTTCACCACCTGCCAGGCCAGCATCAGCAGAGTTGGCAAAAGTAGCAGCCTGACCACCACCAGCATGATCAGGCACAAGGGAGCAAAGCACCCGACTTTGTGGGCCGAACCCCAGGGCCCAAGAACAGTGTCAGCAGGTGGTACCACTGCTTCTAACGCTGTTGTGCATGCAAGCCAATCCCCTGTCTATAGTGCATGCGAAGATGCCTCCTGCCCTGCACCTGTCGTTGCACACTCTCAAGTAGCAGCATCAGGAAGCACGTCCACGTCCTTGTCCCAGCGCAGCGTTCAGTTGTCCATACCCCAGTCCTTGGACCGCAAGCGCAAATACGCAGCCAACGCCCCACAGGCCACACTACTAAATTCCCACATTTCACGACTGCTTGCGCTCGAAATGATGCCTTTTAGGATCATGGAGACGGAAGCATTCCGCAACCTGATGGTGGCGGCCGTCCCTCGGTACTTGGCCCCCAGCCGCCAATATTTCTCACGGTGTGCCATCCCCTCATTACACAAGCATGTGTCCCAAAACATTAGCCATGCCCTCAACAATGCAGTTACCAGGAAAGTCCACCTAACCATGGACACGTGGACAAGTGCTTGTGAGCAGGGACGGTACATCTTGCTGACGGCACACTATGTTAATATAGTGGAAGCCGGGACCCCGTCGGACCTTGGGACGGAACACGTCCTCCCGACGCCAAGGATTGCGGGCCCTAGGTCAATCAGGGTAGACTCCACAGTCTACAGCTCTTGCACCTCATCCTTCTCAGCCTCCTCCTCCTCTTCAGCCTCCATCTCCAAAATGACCACATCAGTCACAAGCCCAAAGCACTGCAGCACTGCCTCGGCCAAGCAGCAACAGGCTGTGCGGAAGCTAATATGCTTAGGTGACAAACCGCACAATGCTAAGGAGTTGTGGACAGCTCGGAAAGAGCAGGCAGATCTGTGGCTCACACCGCTGAACCTATAGCCAGGCATGGTCATGTGTGACAATGGCCGGAACCTGGTGGCAGCTCTGAGGCGAGTTGAGCTCACACACATACCATGTCTGGCCCATGTGCTTAACCTTGTAGTTCAGCAGTTTCTCAAATCCTACCCGGAGCTGCCGTATCTGTTTGTTAAAGTACACCGCCTGTGTGCCCATTTTAGAAAGTCACCTACAGCTTCCGCCGCTCTTGCCATGTTTCGGCTCACAGACTGGTGTGTGATGTCCCCACGCGTTGGAACTCTACACTGCAGATGTTGGGAAGGATTTGTGAGCAGAAGAGGGCAGTTGTTGTTTAACAGCATCAACAAGGCCGTCGATATTCAGTTCAGACTCCACACACAAGACCTCTGGAGTGGACATGGATGTGAGACATATGTACCATCCTCCAAAACTTTGAGGACTCCACTAAGATGGTGAGCGGTGATGACGCCATAATTAGCGTCACCATCCCACTTCTCTGTCTTCTGAAACGCTCTCTGCTCACAATAAAAGAGGATGCATTGCAGGAGGAGCACGATGAGATTGAGCAAGGAACCATACAGGCTGATTACACACAGCCCAGCCTCATCTCATCCCAACTTGGATTGGGTGACAATGAGGAAGAGGAGGAGAAGGAGGAAGAACAGGAGCTAGTTTCATGTGCTATAGACGGTACTACCTGCACAACTGTCATACCGTCTGTTCAGTGTGGATGGCCTGAGGACAAAGAGGAGGAGGAGGAGGAGGAGAGCATGGTCAGTCTTCCTCTTGGTGAGGACACAGAAGTCTTGCCTGTTAGTAGTCTGGCAAGCATGGCTGAGTTTATGTTACACTGCCTTTCCCATGATCCTCGCGTTCTCAAAATTTTGGGTGACAGTCATTACTGATTGGTGACACTTCTAGACCCACGCTACAAGGAGAACTTTATATCTCTTATTCCTGAAGAGGACAGGTCTACAAAAATGGGGCAGTGCCAGAAGGCCCTTGTTGAAATATTTAAAAAATCCCCATCTGACAACACTGGCGGCAGAGGTCACAGTTCGTTGGACAACCTAGGACTACAGACGAGAGAGACACAACTCCAATCCAGCAGAGGCAGGGGAACTGTCAAAGTTCTGGGAGAATTTTTTCAGCCCCTCCCATTGCACAGGCCCTAAGGCGCGGGGTACTCTCACAATGAATGCTAAGTTTGGGAAGATGCTGAGGGAGTACCTTGCCGACTGTACCAACGTCCTCTGTGATTCCTCTGTGCCTTATAATTATTGGGTATCCAAGCTGGATACGTGGAATGAGCTGGCTATCTATGCCTTGGAGGTCCTGGCCTGCCCTGCCGCCAGCGTTTTATCAGAGCGAGTTTTTAGTGCCGCTGGTGGAATTATAACTGATAAGCGCATCCGCCTGTCAACTGAAAATGGTGACAGGCTGACTCTTATAAAAATGAGGGCTGTATTGGGCCAGACTTCTTAACACCACTGAATGATAGCAGCGTAACATAAACTCCAATCCAGTGTCTTTTCTTGGGAGGTGTATTCCCATGCACCTTTTCACACCCACACATGGGTATAAGCTTCCTGATTTTGGCTATTTGCTTTGTCCTCCTCCTTCTCCTCATCCTCCACCACCATATCACCAGGGTGACCGTGGTCCGTGATGCAATACCCACATAATTTTTTTAAAGGGTGTTTATGATGTTCATAAGAATTTTTTTTTATACAGTATGTTCATGTATACCCCCCAGGGGTAAATGTTTGTCAGCCCATACACTTAGTGCATGGGCATTACAAATATAGGAGACCTGCTCCTTTCTAATGGGAACATTTTTTTATGAGGCCCTCCTCCACGTCTCTTCCAAGGGAAACCCACTTCCTAATAATGGAAACATTGTTTTCAGGAGGTCCTCTGACCTCCACATCTCTTCCAACGGGCATTGGAGTGCCTCCAAATTTTCGGCCACCCTTGCATTCACTGCATAGGCAAACACAATGGGAGACCCACTTCCTAATAATGGGAACATTGTTTTCAGGAGGCCCTCTGACCTCCACGTCTCTTCCAAGGGGCACTGGAGTACCTCCAAATTTTTGGCAGCCCTTGCATTCACTGTATAGGCCAATACTATAGGAGACCCACTTCCTAATAATGGGAACATTTTTTCATGAGGCCCTCTACGTCTCTTTCAAGGAACATTGGAGTGCCTCCAAATTTTTTGGATGCTTATGCATTCACTACATAGGCAAGCACAATGGGAAACCCACTTCCTAATAATGGGAACATTGTTTTCAGGAGGCTCTCTGACCTCCACGTCTCTTCCAAGGGGCATTAGAGTGCATCCAAATTGTTGGCAACCCTTGCATTCACTGCATAGGCAAACGCTATGGGAGACCCACTTCCTAATAATGGGAACATTGTTTTCAGGAGGTCCTCCTCTAAGTCTCTTCAAAGGGGTATTGGGGTGTGTCCAAATTTTCAAAGGGGTATTGGGGTGCGTCCAAATTTTTGGCAGCCCTGCCACTCACTGCATACGCAATAACAGTATAGGAGACCCACTCTTTAGTAATGGGAACAACAAAGCCTAGCCGGCTGATGGTTTTCTAAGAATAGTGAGGGCCGACTGCTTGGCCATTAAGAATAGTAAAGGCCGTCTGATGGCCCTATAAAATTAGGCTTTGTGACTTTCAGAGTCCCTCCTTCATAAATGAAACAGGATGTGTCTGATGATGTGTCACACACCACATGGCCAGATAAGGTTGTAAAATGTTAAAATTACATTTACTGGTGAATGCATTTGTCACGGTTGAAAGCAATGCAAAAGTGCAAAAACGCCTCAAAAACACTACGTGTGAACATAGCCCAAGGTGTGGAGAAGTATTTTTGTTTTTGTTTATTTATTTTGCCTTATATATAAGTCATTACCCTGGAAAGGATGTTCCTTAACATATTTCCCAGGGAAATCCATTTTGGTTTCGTTTTTGTATGTTTTATTGTGAGTCCGTAAAAGTGACGTAATAACTGACAAAATTGTTGACAGCAGTGATCTGGGAGTCAGAAATGCTTCCAGGGGTCTTCCCCATGCTGTTCCCATGCCATTTGAGCACTGTTCCCATCGATTTGGGCAATTTTTAGGCCCTCTGCAGACCGCCAGGGGGAGCCGCCTGAAAAATGCTCGAGTTTCCCATAGACGTAAATTGGGGGCATTGCTCGGGTCGAGCACTCAAGTACTCCAATGTGCTGGACCCGAGCAATGAGCACCCAAGCATTTTAGTGCTCGCTCATCACTAGTAAATTCTAAAAAGTTCATTTTTTTCTCATTAAAGTACACTCTGCACCCCATCTTAACTGAAAAAAACAGAAATGTAGAAATTTCTGCACATTTATTAAAAAAGAAAAACTGAAGTATCACATGGTCATAAGTATTCAGACCCTTTGCTCAGTATTGAGTAGAAGCCCCCTTTTGAGCTAGTACAGCCATGAGTCTTCTTGGGAATGATGCAACAAGTTTTTCGCACCTGGATTTGGGGATCCTCTGCCATTCTTCCTTGCAGATCCTCTCCAGTTCCGTCAGGTTGGATGGTGAATAGCCATTTTCAGGTCTCTCCAGAGATGTTCAATTGGGTTTAGGTCATGGCTCTGGCTGGGCCGGTCAAGAATGGTCACAGAGTTGTTCTGAAGCCACTCTTTTGTTATTTTAGCTGTGTGCTTAGGGTCATTATCTTGTTGGAAGGGGAACCTTCGGCCAAGTCTGAGGTCCAGAGCACTCTGGAAGAGGTTTTCATCCAGGATATCTCTGTACTTGGCCGCATTCATGTTTCCTTCAATTGCAACCAGTCGTCCTGTCCCTGCAGCTGAAAAACACCCCCCATAGCATGATGCTGCCACCACCATGTTTCACTGTTGGGATTGTATTGAGCAGGTGATGAGCAGTGCCTGGTTTTCTCCACACATACCGCTTAGAATTATCACCAAAAAGTTCTATCTTTGTCTCATCAGAACAGAGAATCTTATTTCTCATAGTCTGGGAGTCCTTCATGTGTTTTTGAGCAAACTCTATGTGGGCTTTCATATGTCTTGCACTGAGGAGAAGCTTCTGTCGGGCCACTCTGCCATAAAGGCCCGACTGGTGGGGGGCTAGTTGACTTTGTGGAATTTTCTCCCATCTCCCGTTTGCATCTCTGGAGCTCAGCCACAGTGATCTTGGGGTTCTTCATTACCTCTCTCACCAAGACTCTTCTCCCACGATTGCTCAGTTTGGCTGGATGGCCACGTCTAGGAAGATTTCTAGTCGTACCAAACTTCCAAACTTCTTCCATTTAAGGATTCTGGAGGCCACTGTGCTCTTAGGAATCTTGAGTACTGCAGAAATTCTTTTGTTACCTTGGCCCGATCTGTGCCTTGCCACAATTCTGTCTCTGAGCTCCTTGGGCAGTTCCTTTGAGCTCATGATTCTCATTTGGTCTGACATGCACTGTGAGCTGTGAGGTCTTATATAGACAGGTGTGTGCCTTTCCAAAGCAAGTCCTATCAGTTTAATTAAACACAGCTGGACTCCAATGAAGGAGTAGAACCATCTCAAGGAGGATCACAAGGAAATGGACAGCATGTGACTTAAATATGAGTGTCTGAGCAAAGGGTCTGAATACTTATGACCATGTGATATTTCAGTTTTTCTTTTTTAATACATTTGCAAAAATTTCTACATTTCTTTTGTTTCCCGTCAAGATGGGGTGCAGAGTGTACTTTAATGTAAAAAAAAATGAACTTTTTAGAATTTACCAAATGGCTGCAATGAAACAAAGCATGAAAAATGTAAAGGGGTCTGAATACTTTCCATACCCACTGTATCTATCTATCTATCTATCTATCTATCTATCTATCTATCTATCTATCTATCTATCTATCTATCTATCTATCTCTGTTATCTATCTATTATCTATCTATCATCTATCTATCATCTATCTATCATCTATCTATTATCTATCTATCTATCTATTTTTATATACAGGTGCATCTCACTAAATTAGAATATCATCAAAAAGTTCATTTATTTCAATTCTTCAATATAAAAAGTGAAACTCCTATATTATATAGAGTCATTACACACAGAGTGATCTGTTTCAAGTGTTTATTTCTGTTAATGTTGATGATTATGGCTTACAGCCAATGAAAACACAAAAGTCATTATCTCAGTAAATTAGAATACTTTATAACACCAGCTTGAAAAATGATTTTAAAATCTGAAATGTTAGCCTACTGAAATGTTCAGTAAATGCCCTCAATACTTGGTTGGGGCTCCTTTTGCATCAATTACAGCATCAATGTGGCATGGATGGATCAGACTGTGGCTGCTGAGGTGTTATGGAAGCCCAAGTTCCTTTGATAGCCGCCTTCAGCTCGTCTGCATTGTTGGGTCTGGGGTCTCTCATCTTCCTCCTGACAATATGTGGCGCCCCTGAGGGTTCGGTCGCCACAGGGATGCTGCACCTCTTCAATGGGGTGTGGTATCCCTCCTTCGAGGTAAGAACGGTGCAATGGTCAGGACCCCACCTCCACATCCAACACCACACTTCTCCCACCAGGGGGGGCAAATAGGCACCAGTGTGCTGCCCCTCCCGGGAAAATGGGAGACTGGGGAACCAAAAGATAGGGGGAACCATCTAGAGGGTGAGGGTGGAGGACGCACATTTAGTTTACACGTAATATTTCATATTTAATAAACAGCCATCTTGGGCTCACGGTCTTTTGATTGTGATCTTCATCCCTGACCGTGGCTTCTGGGTGAACCTGCAGTGGATGGAGACACGGTCCTCGTACTCTGGCCTTGAGTCGAGGGGCAGGTTTGAGTTAAGTGATGTCTCAACCCGGTCAAGGTCCATACCCAAGAAGGCCTGGAGCTTAGGAGTGTAGCTCCATCGCAAAAGGATCCCAGGGGGATGCAGACGGAGCGGTATATGCCACCTGTCCTCGCTTTCTGGCCTAGCCAGAGGGATTTCGGCTGCAAGAGGGGTACCGGCCCCCGTCACCTGACTTTGCTACTCTACGTCCTAGTCAGGGAAGCCCGGCAGGCCCAGAGGACCCCATCGGGTAACGGAAGAAGCGGAGTCGCCACCCGTACCCTTATTCTGAGCGTAGTCCAGAGGGAGACCCGGCCTATCTACACACACACAGACAGGAGTGAACTCAGTCTGAAGTCTAGGAACACTCTGGTGCGGGGCCCTGATTTAAGCCCTGGAATTACCCGGAGGTTGTCGTACCCCCGTTCCTGGTGACCACAGAACTCTGTGAGGAGCAGGGAGAAGCCTTGCAGCTGCATGTTTTACCGTGAGTAAAAAAACTCTGGAAGTCTACCCCTATGGCCTCCGACTCTTTATTTCTGCACTACACCACACCACGCAGCACCAGACCTCCTTCACTACGATTCCCTCCATCTTTCTCTCTGCCCTGAGGCCCTGCTTCGCCTGTGGGGAGTAGTATCAACGTCGGCTGCCACAACATCCCGCCTCAGAGGACTGCAGCAGCGCTGGTGGTCTTCACCAGGTACCACAGGTGGCGTAGTCGATAGCACCACTCAACCCTGATAGCCCATTACATATTTTTTTTAATGTGACGGCCCTGGGCACGGAACGGGTCAAGGCCACGGCTGCAACCCACCAAACATCTGACCCGGATCCGAGTAAACCCCCCATCTTCCCAGGGCAGGGCTGCGAGCGTCATAAATACCCCATAGATTCTCTATAATAGATCCTCTATGGGGTTAAGGTGAGGCGAGTTTGCTGCCAATCAAGCACAGTGATACTGTTGTGTGTAAACCAGATATTGGTACTTTTGGCAGTGTGGACAGGGGCCAAGTCCTGCTGGAGAATGATATTTCCATCTCCAAAAAGCTAGTCGGCAGAGGGAAGCATGAAGTGTTCTAAAATGTCCTGGTAGACGGCTGTGCTGACTTTGGTCTTGATAAAACCCAGTAGACCTACACCAGCAGATGATATGGCTCCCCAAACCATCACTGATTGTGGAAACTTCACACTAGACCTCAAGCAGCTTGGATTGTGGCCTCTCCACTCTTCCTCCAGACTCTGGGACCTTGTGGAGTGTGTCAATGACTGCCTTCTGGACTGTTTCAGCAGTCTTTCCCGTGATTGTGGAGCCTACTGAAACAGTCTAAGGGACCTTTCTAAATGTTTAGGAAGCCTTTGCAGGTGTTTTTTGTTAATTATTCTAATTTACTGAGATAACGACTTTTGTGTTTTCATTGGCTGTAAATAGTGTTGAGCGAGCACTAAAATGCTCGAGTGCCCGAAGCTCAGGCCGAGCTCACCGTGATACTCGGGTGCTCGACCCGAGCAACGAGCCCAATGTTAGTCTATAGGAGACCCGAGCATTTTTGCGGCGGCACCCCCGGCAGTCTGTAGAAAGCCTAAAAAGTGCCCAAAACGAAAGTGACAGTGCTCAAATGACATGGGGACAGCATGGGGATCGCCCCAGGAAGCATTTCTGACCCCCAGGTCACTGCTGTCAACAACGTGGTCAGAGGTATTAAGCCACTTTTACGAGCTCACAATAAAACATTCAAAAACGAAACTACAACTGTTTTCCTGTGAAATATGTTAAGGAACATCTTTCCAGGGTAAAGACTGGTGTATAAGGTAAAATAAATAAACAAAAATACTCCTCCACACCTTGGGCTATGTTCACAAGTAGCATTTTTTATGCGTTTTTGCACTTTTGCATTGCTTTCAACCATGACAAATGCATTCACCGGGAAATGTAATTTTAACATTTTACAATCTTATCTGGCCATGTGGTGTGTGACACATGCGTACAGTGCTGAAAAGACATGGGAACAGCATGGGGAAGACCCCTGGAAGCATGTCTGACACCCAGGTCACTGCATAAAAGTGTGCCCATCAGAAGTGATCCTTGCCGCATCAGAAGATGCAGACTTGCAACTATCCCCGTGCAAGTCCTTGTCCCAGGGCAGTGTTCAATTGTACCTCCCCTATTCCTTGCAATACAAGCGCAAATATGCAGTCAACCACCCACCCACCCTCAGGCTGCAATACTATGCTGCTAGCTTGCACTTGAAATGGGGCCTTTTAGTTTGGAGGAGGCCGAAGCTGGCCACTACCTCATGGCTGCGTCGACGGTGAGGTCTACATACTCAGTCCCCAGCCGCCACTATTTGTCCCGGGAACCTTCTCCACACTTTTCTTAGCCTGGCCTGCTTTAGGGCAGCATTGGACGAGCCCACCAGACAACCAGAGACTCCTCCAGTGGGCCCTGGCTTCTCCATCAGGGGAGTTGAGAGTGCAAAGGTGAGGAGCATGATGATGATGAAAGAAGTTAGCATCTGCTTTGTTTTCTTGGAATGCAAGCGTAAGTGTGCAGCCTGCCACCCACCCACCCCCAGGCTGCAATACCATACTGCTAGCTTGCTTGCACTTGAAATGAGGCCTTTTAGGCATGTGAAGGCAAACGCCGCCACCATGTCATGGCTGCGTCGGCGGCCTGGTATCCATATTCAATCCCCAGCTGCCCCGCAGCCGGGTGTCCACACTCGGTCCCCAGCTGCCGGGGGGCGGCTGGGTGTCCATACTTGGTCCCCAGCCATCCCTATTTGTCCCGATGCGCCTTATACACAAGCGAGCATACCAAAACATTACCTGTGACCTCCCCAGTGCATTTAGTGGGAAGGACAGCCTAACCACAAACACGTGGACAAGTGAATGTGGCCAGGGATGGTCCATCTCACTGACGCCTTCACACTGGGTTAATATTGTGGAAGCCGGGACACAGTTGGACACTGGGATGCAACACGTCCTCCAGACATAGAGGATTGCGGGCCCTGGGTCCATCAGGCTCCAACACAAAGTTCAGAAGGTAGACAGCAGCAGTGGTCGGCCTCCTGCACAACGAGTAAATTATTCATGATCATGAGGCCATCCATCTCCTGAGCTTTCTGTTCCTTGGAATGCAAGTGCATATATGTAGTAGCGACTAGGCCTGAGGTGGTCAGTGTTTTGGCACATATCCTACCTCCTCCGAGGATTGCTGGATGTTTTCCTGCTACTATCCCAGTTCTATGACTCCCATTAAAATAAACCTTCAGGTGATGAATGATGGATGAGGTGATGGCAAAGGAGAAAGAGCAGGAGGAACAGGGACCATTCACATCAATATCAGGCCAGTCAACCACACATGTCTTGTAGGATATCTTTCTGTACCAAAGGAGCGGTTCGGCTACACAGTTATAGGGCATACAGTGAGTGCAATGCCTACCAACAATTACGAGGCACTCCAATGCCCCTTGGAAGTGACATGGAGGTCAGGGGGCCTTACCTAAACCGTTTTTTCCATTTATAGCAACTGGGTCTCCTGTACACTGTTGGCCTAAGCAGTGAATGGAAGGCTCTCCAAAAATTATGAGGAACTGCAATGCCCCTTGAAACAGATGTGGATTACTGCGTACTTAAAACCTTCTACCCATTATTGGGGAGTGGGTCTCCCTTAGTGTTCGCCTATGCATTGAAGAGCAAAAGCTGACTAAAATTAGGAGAAAATGCAATGCCCGTTGGAAGAGTCATGGAGGTTAGAAGTAATTAAAAACAACATTTCAATGCCCCTTGGAAGAGCTGTGGAGTTCAGAGTGGTTTAACAAGACAGTTTTATTGCCCCTTGGAAGAGACGTGGAGGTCACAGTAGCTTAACAAGATGGTTTTAATGCCCCTTGGAAGAGACGTGGAGTTCAGAGTGGTTTATCAAGATGGTTTTAATGCCCCTTGGAAGAGACGTGGAGGTCACAGTAGCTTAACAAGATGGTTTTAATGCCCCTTGGAAGAGACGTGGAGGTCACAGTGGAATAAAAAGACAATATCAATGCCCCTTGGAAGAGACATGGAGGTTCCAGTGGAATAAAAAGACAATATCAATGACCCTTGGAAGAGACATGGAGGTCACAGTAGCTTAACAAGACGACTTTAATGCTCCTTACAAGAGCCATGCAGTACAGCATATTAAAAACATTATTCCCATTATTGGGGAGTGGGTCTCCCATAGTCTTTGCCTATGCCTTCCAAGCAAAAGCTGCCAAAAATTAGGACGGAGGAACTTGCAATGATGGCAACACTGACCACTGTCACCCTGGTGGTATAGTGGTGGTGGAGGCTGAGGATAAGGAGAAGAGCAAAAAACAGCTGAAATGAGGAAGTGTATACCCATGTGTGGGTGTGAAGCGGTGCATGGGAATACACCTCCCGAAATAACACAGTGGATTTGACTTTATGTTACTCTGCTGTCATTTGGTGGTGATGAGAAGTCTGGCCCAATCCAGCCCTTGTTCATTTTGATAAGGGTCAGCTTGTCAGCATTGTCAGTTGACAGGCGAGTGCGCTTATCAGTTATAATTCCCCCAGCGGCACTAAAAACATGCTCCGATAACACGCTAGCGGCAGGGCAGGCCAGGACCTCCAAGGCATACTGAGCGAGTTCATTCCAAGTGTCCAGCTTGGATACCCAATAATTAAAAGGCACAGAGGAATCACAGAGGACACTGGTATGGTCGGCAAGGTACTCCCTCACCATCTTTTGAAACTTTCCACTCCTTGTGAGACTACCCCGCGCCTCAGGGCCTGTAAGTTGGGCGGGTCTCAGAAAACTGTATCAGAACGTTGACAGTGTTCCCCTGCCTCTGCTGGATTGGAGTTGCGTCTCTCTCGCCTGTACGCCTTGGTTGGGCAACGAACTGTGACCTCTGCCGCTAGCGTGTTCAGATGGGAATTTTTTTAACAGTTCTGCAGCAAGGGCCTTTGGGTACTGCCCCATTTTTGTAGACCTCTCCACCTCAGGAATAAGAGAGTGAAATTTCTCCTTGTAGTGGGGGTCTAAAAGTGTCACCAACCAGTAATGACTGTCACCCAACATTTTGACAATGCGAGGGTCACGGTTAAGGCAGCATAACATAATGTCAGCCATGCGTGCCAGACTGGTAACGGGCAAGACTTCCGTGTCCTCACCAAGATGACGACTGACATTGTTGCAGCTGGTACTCCACAACTGCTCTCTTCTGCTCACAAATCCTTTGCAACATGTGGAGGGTAGAGTTCCAATGTGTGGGGACATCACACACCAGTCGGTGTGCCGGAAGCTGCAAACGCTGCTGCAACACAGCAAGGACGGCGAAAGCTGTAGCCAACTTCTGAAAATGAGCTGACAGGCGGCGTACTTTGAAGAGCAGATCTGGCAACTCAGGGTACGATTTAAGAAACCGCTGAACAACGAGGTTAAGCACATGAGCCAGTCATGGTACGTGTGTGATCTCGCTTCGCCTCAGAGCCGCCGCCATGTTACGGCCATTGTCACACACGACCATGCCTGGATGTAGGTTCAGCGGTCTCAGCCACAGATCTGCCTGCTCTTTCACAGCTGTCCACAACTCACAAGCAGTGTGAGGTTTATCACCTAAGCTTATGAGTTTCAGCACAGCCTGTTGACGCTTGGCTGAGGCAGTACTGCAGTGCTTCCAGCTTGTAACTGATGTGGTGATATCTGAGATGGAGGCTGAACATGAGGAGGAGGAGGATGATACGCAGGAGCTGTACACTGTGGGGGCAACTCTGACTGACATAGGGCCCGCAATCTTCTGTGTGGGGAGGATGTGTTCCGTCCCAAGGTCCGAATGGGTCCCGACTTCCACTTTGTTTACCCAGTGTGCCGTCAGGGAGATGTACCGTCCCTGGCCACAAGCACTTATCCACGTGTCCGTTGTCAGGTGGACTCTCCCAGTAACTGCGTTGTTGAGGGCACGGCAGATGTTTTGGGACACGTGCTTGTGTAGTGCGGGGATGGCACACCAGTCAAAATAGTGTCGGCTGAGGACCAAGTACCAAGGGACGGCCACCGCCATAAGGTTGCGGAAGGATTCCGTCTCCACCAGCATAAAAGGCAGCATTTCCAACGCAAGCAGTCGTGAAATGTGGGAATTTAGGACTGTGGCCTGTGGGGCGTTGACTGCGAATTTGCGCTTTCATTCAATGGTCTGGGATATGGACAATTGAACGCTGCGGTGGGACGTGGACGTGAACGTGGATGCTGTTTCTTGAGAAACTGCCATAACAAGTGAAGACTGAGAGGAGGGGGCATCTTTGCATGCAGTATGGACAGGGGATTGCCTTGCACGCACAACAGGGGGTTCTCTTACACGCACAACAGCGGAAAAAGCAGTGGTGACACCCGCTGACACTGGTCGTGGACCCTGGGGTTCGCCCCACAAAGTCAGGTGCTTTGCTGACATGTGCCTGATCATGCTGGTGGTGGTCAGGCTGGTAGTTTTGTCACCCCTGCTGATGTTGGCCTGGCAGGTGGTACAAATGGCCTTTTTGGAGTTATCAGCAGAGTCTTTAAAAAAATTCCAGACTCTGGAAGACCTACCGGTTGTTCTGGCAATGTCCCTCGTGTTGGTGTTATGGGGAACGGTTGCCCGCCTTCTGTCTGCGGCCACCACACTGCTTCTTCCTGCCTGTTGGGGTACTCTGCCTCCCCCCCCTGTGTGCTGCTGGCCTCGCTCTGCTTGTCCTCCTGCCACATTGGGTCAGTTACTAGATCTTCCACCACCTCCTCCTCGTCCACTTCCGCACCACGGTCCTCCTCCTCACTTCGTGGCAATTGTGTCTCTTCATCGTCCACCTCTTGTGACAAATTGCCAGCGTTGCCTTCCTGTGGCTGTGGCTGTTCAAATATTTGGCCATCGCTGCATGGGATCTCCTCTTCCACCACTTCAAGTGGAGCAGGCGAGGGGCCCAAATATGGAAATGGACCAGTGAACAGCTCTTCAGAGTGTCCAAGTGTGGGATCACTTGCTGTCTGACGACACTCGGCATGGTCGGAGGAAAGAGCATCAGGGTGAGGAGGAGTATGCGGTCGAGACTCACGGCTACTAAGACTTGACCGTGTGGAAGACAGACCGGAGGTGGTGGTGCCCAGGTGACTGGAAGTATTATCTGCTATCCAAATAATAACCTGTTCACACTGATCAGTTGGCAATAGTGGTGTTGTTGTGTGCTTCCATAGTAATTCGGTCAAGAACTGGAAGCGAGAAGATGTGGCTGTTGGTTGTGGCACATTTTCACCTTGGCCACGGCCCCGTCCTCTGCACGCACCATCACCAGAACGTCCACTTCCACGTCCATTGCCACGCGCCTTGCCCATTGTAAATGAAGTAAAATAGCTTACACTCGCACTATCAATGGAAAAAGGGTAATAAAAAGGAGATTAGAACCGTGACACTCAAACTGTTTTTTTTATGTAAAAAAGGTAAAAAGATGGATTACACCCAGATTTGAACCGTGGAAGAGGAAAACCACAGTTCTAGTTCTCTGGCCTACACCAGAATCTTTTAAACAGATATATTTGTGTCTGAACACTCACAGACACACTCAATTTTTTTTTGTGGGGGGGATACCAAAAGGTTAATAAGACGGGTATTTTTACAGTCTGACTGAGGAAAAAAAAAAAAAGAGGATTTAGATGAAAAAAAAGGATTTTTCCTGGTCTCTGAGACCTGGGGATAAGTCCAGCAATTTGAGCAGCAGCAGCAGCACACAGGATTGTAATGCAGTTTTTGCTGGTATAACCTCTGCGTCTCCTACACAGACTGCCTGCCTGATATCTGGGATGGATATTAGTCCTGAGAAGGACTGTTTGTTTGATTTTGCAGGCTTTAAATACTCGAGGTGACGCTGTGCGGCCAGCCAATCACTGTAATGCCCACAACAAACATGGCTGCGGCATTACAGTGACTGGCTGGCAATCCCTGCGTGTTCATTGGCTCTGTAAAGAGCGCCAAACATGCAGGGCGGAGACCCGAGCTCCCGCCCGAGTAACCCGGAAATGCTCGGTGCTCGCCAAACATCCCAAGTAGTGAGATGCTCGGGGCTCGGGCGAGTACCGAGCAGTGTCGAGCATGCTCGCTCAACACTAGCTGTAAACCATGATCATCAACATTACCAGAAATAAACACTTGGAATAGATCCCTCTGCGTGTAATGACCCTATATAATAGATCCCTCTGTGTGTAATGACTATATAATAGATCCCTCTGTGTGTAATGACTCTATATAATAGATCCCTCTGTGTGTAATGACTCTATATAATAGATCCCTCTGTGTGTAATGACTCTATATAATAGATCCCTCTGTGTGTAATGACTCTATATAATATGAGTTTCACTTTTTCCATTGAAGAACTGAAATAAATTAACTTTTTGATGATATTCTAATTTAGTGAGATGCACCTGTTTATTATCTATCTATTTATCTTCTAGTGTACTGATCTGTTTTGACTACTTTGTAACATATTCTATAATAAGATGTCAAATAATAAAACTTTTTTTTAATTCTTTTTTTCTTATTTTTATCCTTCGCGTTCACCAATCTTCTCTCTCCTCCCTTGAGCAGAATAGCCTCAGCTTTTTGTGGTTGTAGATTTGAGGGAAAATTAGAGGTCAGAAAACACCTTTGTTAGGAGAGCAGTGGGGTATTGTTCTGTGAGAGTCACATATGTAATAACAGCAGACAGGAAACAATGAAATGCTGATTTCTCTTTTATATGTATAATAAACCAATTTGTGTCTGAAGATCTATGTCTCAAGATGGAGAAGGAATCACTGGGAGGAGTTCGCTGGATGATGAGTGTGTTTGTTTCTCATTGGAATATAAATGTATGGATTTATATGTTTTCAGGGCAGATAATTATAGTAAATCAGAGAGAAAATATCCACTATCTATGTAGGAATGTATTCTTGTCCACTATCTTAGAAGTTCTCGTTTCCCGACTCTCCCAGAATGTCTGGGAAAAGGATTCACCATAGAGAAGATCAATCTCAAGTGCCGCCTCTTTGATATATTCATATTTCCCTTCTCATACAGTCCTGTATACATGCAGATGTGGCGCCCCTGAGGGTTCGACCGCCACAGGGATGCTGCACTTCTCTAATGGAGTGTGGTGTTCCTCCTCTGAGGTAAGAACAGTGCGATGGTCAGGATCCCACCTCCACATCCAACACCACACTTCTCCCACCAGAGGGGGCTAGAAGGCACTAGGTGCTTCCCTTGCTGGAAGTTGGGAGACTGGGGAACCAAGAGATAGGGGAACTAATTAGTGGGTGAGGGTGGAGGATTCACATTTTAGTGACACTTTAAATTTCATATTTAATCCACAGCCATTTTCGTTCTGTGTTCTTTGACTGTTCCTTATCGTGACCTCACTCCCTGAGCGTGGATCCTGTGTGGACCTGCAGAGGACGGAGACACGGCCCTCGTAGACCGGCCTTGGGTCGAGGGGCAGGCTGCAGACAATGTACGTCTCAGCCCGGTCAAGGACCATGACCAAGAATGCCCGGAGCTTAGGAGTGTAGCTCCACCGCAAATGGATCCCAGGGGGATGGAGACTGAGCGGTATACGCCACCTGTCCTCGCCAACCTGATTTATTCAGAGGGATTCCGGCTGCAAGAGGGGTACCGGCCCCTGACACCTGACCTTGCTACTCTACGTCCTGGTCAGGGAAGTCCGGTAGGCCCTGAGGATCCCACCGGGTAACGGAAGGAGCGGAGCTGCCACCCGTACCCCTTTTCTGAGTGAAGTTCAGAGGGAGACCAGGCCTATCTACACACACACAGACAGGAAAGGACCCGGTCTGAAGTCTAGGAACACTCTGGTGCGGGGTCCTGATTGAACACTGGACTTACTCGGAGGTTGTCGGACCCCCCGTCTCTGGTGACCGCAGAACTCCGCGAGGAGCAGGGAGACGCCTTCCTACTGCCATCTCCATCGTGAGTAAAAAAAACCCTGGAAGTTAACCCCTATGGCCTCCGGACTCTTTATTCTGCATTACACCGCACTACGCAGCACCAGACCTCCTAGACTACAGCCCCCTTCTTCCTGGCTCTCTGCCCTGAGGCCCTGCTCCGCCTGTGGGGAGTAGTAACAACGACGGCTGCCATAACACCATGCCTCGGCGGACTGCAGCAGTGCTGGTGGCCTTCACCAGGTGCCACAGGTGGCGTAGTCGAGATCAGCTACTCAACCCGGATAACCCCATACCATCCTTTTTAGTGCGACGGCCCTGGGAACGGGGCGGGTCCGGGCCACGGCTGCACCCCATCTACCATAGAGGACCCGGCCCCAAGTCCCCCATCTCCCAGGGTAGAGCTTTCGAGCGTCACACACAGAGTCTGGGGTATGCTGAGTATATGTATCTGTACATGTGTCCGGTCTGTATTTTGTGGATTGTTTGGTCTGGCATAAGTAATTTAGGGACCGTCTACATTGGGGTCAGTATTTTTGGGATAGTCTACATTGGGGTCAGTATTTTGGGGATAGTCTACATTTGGGTCAGTATTTTTGGGATAGTTTACATTGGGGTCAGTATTTTGAGGATAGTCTACATTGAGGTCAGTATTTTGGGGATAGTCTACATTGGGGTCAGTATTTTGAGGATAGTCTACATTGGGGTCAGTATTTTGGGGATAGTCTACATTGGGGTCAGTATTTTTGGGATAGTCTACATTGGGGTCAGTATTTTGGGGATAGTCTACATTGGGGTCAGTATTTTGGAATAGTCTACATTGGGGTCAGTATTTTGGGGATAGTCTACATTGGGGTCAGTATTTTGAGGATAGTCTACATTGGGGTCAGTATTTTAGGATAGTCTACATTGGGGTCAGTATTTTGGGGATAGTCTACATTGGGGTCAGTATTTTTGGGATAGTCTACATTGGTGTCAGTATTTTGGGATAGTCTACATTGGGGTCAGTATTTTGGGATAGTCTACATTGGGGTCAGTATTTTGGGGATAGTCTACATTGGGGTCAGTATTTTGGGATAGTCTACATTGGGGTCAGTATTTTGGGGATAGTCTACATTGGGGTTAGTATTTTGGGATAATCTACATTGGGGTCAGTATTTTGGGGATAGCCTACATTGGGGTCAGTGTTTTGAGGATAGTCTACATTGGGGTCAGTATTTTGAGGATAGTCTACATTGGGGTCAGTATTTTTGGGATAGTCTACATTGGGGTCAGTATTTTTGGGATAGTCTACATTGGGGTCAGTATTTTGAGGATAGTCTACATTGGGGTCAGTATTTTGAGGATAGTCTACATTGGGGTCAGAATTTTGGGGATAGTGTACATTGGGGTCAGTATTTTGGGGATAGTCTACATTGGGGTCAGTATTTTGAGGATAGTCTACATTGAGGTCAGTATTTTGGGGATAGTCTACATTGGGGTCAGTATTTTTGGGATAGTCTACATTGGGGTCAGTATTTTGGGATAGTCAACATTGGGGTCAGTATTTTGGGATAGTCTACATTGGGGTCAGTATTTTGGGGATAGTCTACATTGGGGTCAGTATTTTGGGGATAGTCTACATTGGGGTCAGTATTTTTGGGATAGTCTACATTGGGGTCAGTATTTTGAGGATAGTCTACATTGGGGTCAGTATTTTGAGGGTAGTCTACATTGGGGTCAGTATTTTGAGGATAGTCTACATTGGGGTCAGTATTTTGAGGATAATCTACATTGGGGTCAGTATTTTGGGGATAGTCTACATTGGGGTCAGTATTTTGAGGACAGTCTACATTGGGGTCAGTATTTTGAGGATAGTCTACATTGGGGTCAGTATTTTGGGGATAGTCTACATTGGGGTCAGTATTTTGGGGATAGTCTACATTGGGGTCAGTATTTTGAGGATGGTCTACTTTGGGGTCAGTATTTTAGGGATAGTCTACATTGGGGTCAGTATTTTTGGGATAGTCTATATTGGGGTCAGTATTTTGAGGACAGTCTACATTGGGATCAGTATGTTTGGGATAGTCTACATTGGGGTCAGTATTTTGAAGATAGTCTACATTGGGGTCAGTATGTTTGGGGTAGTCTACATTGGGGTCAGTATTTTGAGGACAGTCTACATTGGGGTCAGTATGTTTGGGATAGTCTACATTGGGGTCAGTATTTTGGGGATAGTCTACACTGGGGTTAGTATTTTTGGAATAGTCTACAATGGGGTCAGTATTTTGAGGATAGTCTACATTGGGGTCAGTATTTTGGGATAGTGTGTAGAGGGGTCGGTATTTTGTGGATAGTCTGCAGAGGGGTCAGTATTTTGTGGATAGTCTGCAGTATTTTAGGAATCATCTACATTTGGGTGAGTATTTTGGAAATCCTGAGCACATGACGTGTTGGGGATCACGAGCACTGGAGTTTGGGTAACACTGGTATAGACAGAGCAGAGAGGTATGTGCTTTACTGCAGCTTGGTTTTTGGATACCAAAGTGTCAACAGATTAATATATTCTACGGGAAGTAATGGAGCACAAATCCCTCTCCTGGGAAGTGGCAGAGGAGCTGCATACCTTATCTGCCTGTATTGTGTTCCTATCCTGCCTTATCCAGCCCTCTTACAGCACAAATCAGAGTAATGTCGGTAAACTCATCTCTAATGATAACGAGATGACTCATCCAATTCTGTCCCAATCTATACAGCAAAACTTTATGAATTATGCACATATAGATTGCATACTTGATAAATGAAACCCAGAGGATGTGAACTCCAAGATTTATACAAAGCTGAAGCACATCGCATGGTTAATAAAATGAGATACTTGATTTTTTTTTAAATAAGGTTCTTAAAGGCATTGTCTCAACTTCAGAAATGGGTAAAATTGGTAAAATTGCAAAATGCGTGTAAAAACGAGGCACTCTGTAATTCACCTCTTATAAATCCTCAAGAACAAGGGGATTTTTAATTCTATAGTTTACTGCTCGTTGCTTATGTTACTGGCAACCTGTGGAGTGGTCGCCAATTTTCAAGGCACAGAGCTTGCATGCTGTTTGCTATACCGCCTCAGTCCCCCAATACACCTCCAATACTGCAGAGAATAAAAAGCTGCCTCTGCTCACAGCACCTGAGAAAGCACAGTACGGAGCAGCGAAGCAGACATGCCGCAGGTCTGTACTGTCAATCATTAGGAGGGGAGTGCCTCCACCCAGCAACCAGGAAGCTGTTGAGCAGAGGAGCGGTGTGCTCCCGAAGAATGAAGAAGGAAATGACCTTTAAGACTTTGTTTCTATTTTTTACTAAAGTTAATTTCCAAAAGAGTCAATTATGGAGTCTGATTGTTTCCATAATAAAGAAGCTTCTATGTAAAGTGTATTCCTGTGTATACATTGCCTCGTCAGTTATTTCTATTTTCTACAATCACTTCCAGAAATTCATTAAAATAATAACTCATTCAATATAAATAACTTGTCTAAAGTGGCTCACAAGGTCGAAACATGGGTATATTTGATTTTCAACAGATGTTCAATAAAAAGAAAAAAAAACACAGGCTGAAACTGTCAGTAGACAGCAACTGAACTATATTGTTATACGGCTTGTAGTATATCTGTTTTTTTGTTTGCTTACTTTATGAAGTCCACTACTTTAAACCAAGCAAATACTGTAACACAGCCCCCTAAGTACAAGAATATAACTACTATAATACTGCCCCTATGTACAAGAATATAACTACTATAATACTGCCCCTATGTACAAGAATATAATTACTATAATACTGCCCCTATGTATAAGAATATAACTACTATAACACTGCCCCTATGTACAAGAATATAACTACTATAATACTGCTGCTATGTACAAGAATATAGCTACTATAATACTGCCACCTATGTACAAGAATATAACTACTATAATACAGCCCCCTATGTACAAGAATATAACTACTATAATACTGCCCCTATGTACAAGAATATAACTACTATAATACTGCTCCCTATGTACAAGAATATAACTACTATAATACTGCTCCTATGTGCAAGAATATAACTACTATAATACTCCTCCTATGTACAAGAATATAACTACTATAATACTGTCGCTATGTACAAGAATATAACTACTATAATACTGCCCCTATGTACAAGAACATAGCTACTACAATACTACCCTTATGTACAAAAAAAACCTACTATAATACTGTCCCTATGTACAAGAATATAACTACTATAATACTGCCCACTATGTACAAGAATATAACTACTATAATACTGCCCCCTATGTACAAGAATATAACTACTATAATACTGCTCATATGTACAAGACTATAACTACTATTATACTGTCCCTATGTACAAGAATATAACTACTATAATACTGTTCCTATGTACAAGACTATAACTACTATTATACTGCCCCCTATGTACAAGAATATAGTTACTATAATACTGCTCCTATGTACAAGAATATAACTACTATAATACTGCCCCCTATGTACAAGAATATAACTACTATAATACTGCTTCTACGTACAGGAATATAACTACTATAATACTGCCCCTATGTACAAGAATATTACTACTATAATACTGCCCCTATGTACAAGAATATATCTACTATAATACTGCTCCTATGTACAAGAATATAGCTACTATAATACTGCCCCTATGTACAAAAATATATCTACTATAATACTGCTCCTATGTACAAGAATATAACTACTATATTACTGCTCCTATGCACAAGAATATAACTACTATAATACTGTCCCCTATGTACAAGAATATAACTACTATAATACTGCCTCCTATGTACAAGAAAATATAACTACTATAATCCTTCTCCTATGTACAAGAATATAACTACTATAATACTGCCCTATGTACAAGAATATAACTACTATAATACTGCTCCTATGTACAATAATATAACTACTGTGATACTGCTCCTATGTACATGAATATAACTACTATAATACTGCTCCAATGTACAAGAATATAACTACTGTAATACTGCTCCTATGTACAAGTATATAACTACTATAATACTGCTCCTTTGTACAAAAATATAACTACTATAATACTGCCCCCTATGTACAAGAATATGACTACTATAATACTGCTCCTATGTACAAGAATATAACTACTATAATACTGCTCCTATGTACAAGAATATAACTACTATAATACTGCCCCCTATGTACAAGAATATAACTACTATAATACAGCCCCCTATGTACAAGAATATAACTACTATAATACTGCTCCTATGTACAAGAATATAGCTACTATAATACTGCCCCCTATGTACAAGAATATAACTACTATAATACAGCCCCCTATGTACAAGAATATAACTACTATAATACTGCTCCTATGTACAAGAATATAACTACTATAATACTGTCCCTATGTACAAGAATATAACTACTATAATACTGCCCCTATGTACAAGAATATAACTACTATAATACTGCCTCTAATGTACAAGAATATAACTACTATAATACTGCCCCTATGTACAAGAATATAACTACTATAATACTGCCTCTTATGTACAAGAATATAACTACTATAATACAGCCCCCTATGTACAAGAATATAACTACTATAATACTGCTCCTATGTACAAGAATATAGCTACTATAATACTGCCCCCTATGTACATGAATATAACTACTATAATACAGCCCCCTATGTACAAGAATATAACTACTATAATACTGCTCCTATGTACAAGAATATAACTACTATAATACTCCTCCTATGTACAAGAATATAGCTACTATAATACTGCCCCTATGTACAAGAATATAACTACTATAATACTGCCTCTTATGTACAAGAATATAACTATTATAATACTGCCCCTATGTACAAGAATATAACTACTATAATACTGCCCCTATGTACAAGAATATAACTACTATAATACTGCCCCTATGTACAAGAATATAACTATTATAATACTGCCCCTATGTACAAGAATATAACTACTATAATACTGCTCCTATGTACAAGAATATAACTACTATAATACTGCCTCTTATGTACAAGAATATAACTATTATAATACTGCCCCTATGTACAAGAATATAACTACTATAATACTGCCCCTATGTACAAGAATATAACTACTATAATTCTGCCCCTATGTACAAGAATATAGCTACTACAATACTACCCTTATGTACAAAAAAAACTTCTATAATACTGTCCCTATGTACAAGCATATAACTACTATAATACTGCCCCCTATGTACAAGAATATAACTACTATAATACTGCCCCCTATGTACAAGAATATAACTACTATAATACTGCTCCTATGTACAAGACTATAACTACTACTATACTGTCCCTATGTACAAGAATATAACTACTATAATACTGCTCCTATGTACAAGAATATAACTACTATAATACTGCTCCTATGTACAAGAATATATCTACTATAATACTGCCCCCTATGTACAAGAATATAACTACTATAATACTACCCCTATGTACAAGAATATAACTACTATAATACTGCCCCCTATGTACAAGAATATTACTACTATAATACTGCCTCCTATGTACAAGAATATAACAACTATATTACTGCTCCTATGCACAAGAATATAACTACTATAATACTGCTCCTATGTACAAGAATATAACTACTATAACACTGCTCCTATGTACAAGAATATAACTACTATAATACTGCCTCCTATGTACAAGAATATAACAATTATAATACTGCTCCTATGTACAAGAATATGACTACTATAATACTGCCTCCTATGTACAAGAATATAACTACAATAATACTGCCTCCTATGTACAAGAATATAACAATTATAATACTGCCTCCTATGTACAAGAATATAACTACTATATTACTGCTCCTATGTACATGAATATAACTACTATAATACTGCCCCTATGTACATGAATATAACTACTATAATACTGCCTCTTATGTACAAGAATATAACTACTATAATACTGCCCCTATGTACAAGAATATAACTACTATAATACTACCCCTATGTACAAGAATATAACTACTATAATACTGCCCCTATGTACATGAATATAACTACTATAATACTGCCTCCTATGTACAAGAATATAACTACTATAATACTGCCCCTATGTACATGAATATAACTACTATAATACTGCCCCTATGTACATGAATATAACTACTATAATACTGCCTCTTATGTACATGAATATAGCTACTATAATACTGCCCCCTATGTACAAGAATATAACTACTATAATACTGCCTCCTATGTACAAGAATATAACTACTATAATACTGCTCCTATGTACAAGAATATAACTACTATAATACTGCCCCCTATGTACAAGAATATAACTACTATAATACTGCCCCCTATGTACAAGAATATAACTACTATAATATAGCCTCTATACACAAGAATATAACTACTATAATACTGCCCCTATGTACATGAATATAGCTACTATAATACTGCCCCTATGTACATGAATAACTACTATTACACTGCTCCTATGTACAAGAATATAACTACTATAATACTGCACCTATGTACAAGAATATAACTACTATAATACTGCACCTATGTACAAGAATATAACTACTATAATACTGCCCCCTATGTACAAGAATATAGCTACTATAATACTGCTCCTATGTACAAGAATATAACTACTATAATACTCCCCCTATGTACAAGAATATAACTACTATAATACTGCCCCCTATGTACAAGAATATAACTACTATAATACTGCCCCCTATGTACAAGAATATAACTACTATAATACAGCCTCTATATACAAGAATATAACTACTATAATACTGCCCCTATGTACATGAATATAGCTACTATAATACTGCCCCCTATGTACAAGAATATAACTACTATAATACTGCCCCTATGTACATGAATATAACTTCTTTATTACTCCCCTTGTCCCTGTAATGTACTGTAATACTGAGTTACACTGATGTCATACAAGACGCTCTGAATAGTTTGACACAGATTCAATTTACATTCAAATTGTAGGTAAAAGTGATTTTTGACGATTCGCTCATGTCTGCTCACATTTGTGTTGCAAATTTCCATTTGTTCCAAACAAATCAATCAATGTCTATGAAATAAACAGCACACAGGGTTCCTTGAAAGTGCAGAATTTAATTTTCAATTGTAACAATAAAATAAGCAAAAATAACATACAAAGTTCACACTTTCAGGACGTCTCGACAATCAGTGAGGCACGAGCCATGTAGCTTCATGTCAGGTCAGCTCTGTTCTCCACTCACTGTCAGTGATCGGCAACTTTTGTCCACAATGACAGCAATTTACCATCATGCTACAAACTTTCCCAGTGCAACATGCTCGCTGCTGAAATACCGAAGTAGCAGATCATATTCTCCACCCATGCAAATACAATTCCACTTTTTCTAGTCCAAGTTTGCTGTATTTTTTTCTATCAATGGTTTTCATTTTAAAACTTTTTTAAGTTTTCAAATTTCCTTTGCAAATTTTTCCTATGTAAACGTCTAGAAAAGTTATCTTGTGCCGATCTTTTCCTGTTCTCCATTCACAGATATAGCTGTTGGATTCCTGTTAGCTCTCAGGCGCCATTCTGTCACTGATATAGACTATCTCCATTTGGCAAAATGTCCAATATTGCGACCAATATCCTGTGACCGCAATTGCACGATTTGCATACTTCGGGACACATTCCAACTAGACGTATCCGGCGTCACACAATTCACTTGTATTGAGCAAGGCTGTGCACGTCTAGTTGGCTTGTGACCGCATGTGTGTAAAATCGCATAATTAGGCTGCCAGGCGCCTGCACCAGAGAATCCTGACAGTGTGCACACTGCGCGCTGTGAAGATTCACAAGTCTGCAGTCACAAAGAGTAACTGCAGACTTGAACCCCAAGACCCCTTTAAAGGAGAACTTCATGTTATGTGTTCTGCCATCCAGTCTTATCATAGTAACAGTGTGTGGATCCAAACCCCCACCCTAATAAATGTCCTCTCACCTTCCCTAAAGCGATATTTGCTAGCTAATAGGTGGACATTCATATAGATGGAGATTTTGATTAAGAAAATATCTAATTCATAATTGAGAACGGCCCAAATATCAGTAAGTGTTGTAATAGCAAGACTGGTGACATTGAGGCAGAAGAGCTCTATCGCTCATCTCTGGATCTTTTTGATATAAAGGGGCATTTATATATCTCCTTAGGAAGCTTCTCTTACAAGACAAGTACAAATTAGATACAAGACTGTTAAAGAATTTACAAAACTGTTCAACTTTAGTAGTAAATCCTCTAACTGTCCCAGACAGTCAAATTAGAGATGTTCCAAAATGAAAACCATTGGGGTGGACGTACAAGATCGGTTATGGATCTTCTAGAGTTTCTTTAAATGA